>NC_022009.1:121457703-121473909 GCF_000317375.1 Microtus ochrogaster | reverse complement strand
TTTTAAAACATATTCTTCTCCCATATATTACTTCTGACTGCAGTTTTCCCCTTCTTCCTCTCCTCCTTCTCTCCCCCTCCCTCTTCTCCTCCCCTAGATCCACTCTGCCCCCATTTCTCTTCAGAAAAAGTCAGGCCTCCCAGGGATAACAACCCAACATGGCATATCAAGTTAAAATAAGACCCTGCACATCCCCTCACCATAAGACTGAATGAGGCAATCTAATGGGAGGAATGGGGTCCCAAATGCAGGTAAAAAGGTCAGAGACAGGAGTCCCACATGAGTGCCATAGCTATAACATATATGCAGAGGACCCGGCTTAGACCCATTGATTGTTGGTTCAGTCTTTTTGGGTCCCTATGAATATTTCTGATTAGTTGATTCTGTGCACTGTGTCCTTGGCCCCTCTGGCTCCTACTATCTTTCATCTCTCTCTTTCACAGGATTCCAGGAGGTCCTCCTGATGTTTGGCTGTGGACCTCTGCATCTGCTCCCATCAGTTGCTGGGTCTGTTGCTGGATGAAGCCTCTCTGATGATGACTATGCTACGTTCCAGTATACAAGTATAGCAGACCATCCTTAAGAATCACATTGTGTTTGGGTTCTCTCCTAGGGCTGTGGGCTATCCAGCTTTGGGTTCCTGTCTGCCCAGACACTGTGGGGCATAGGTTTCCCCTTGTAGCATGGGTTTCAATTTGGACCAGTCATTGGCTGGACACACCTACAAGTATTGTGTCGCCTTTACCCCAGCATGTCCTGCTGGCAGGACAAATTGTAGGTTAAGGGTTTTGTGGCTACATTGGTGTCCCAGTCACTCCAATGAAGCCTTGCCTGGTTACAAGAGATGGCTGGTTCAACTCCATGTCCCTTATTACTAGGAGTCTTAGCTATGGTCACCCTCATAAATTTCTGGGAATTTCCATTGAACTAGTTTTCTAGAACAGGTGGGGAGTCATGGAGGAAGAGTATTGGAAGAAAAGTCCGGAATTGGGTCATTCAATGCAGACCTTGCTGTCTTAATACCTGACAATAAATACTTGAGATTTTCTATTCATTTTCTGACAAATAAACACTGGCATAATTAGTTGTAGATTTATTTTAATTAAATCAAAAATATAGTATATACTTCTTTAATCTCTAGTCATGCCTTCTGCTTTTCTATACTTATAAACTTAAATTATTTTATAAGCTGTTTCTATCATTCAGGTAAAAATGTTAAAAATGTTACAAACATTCACAAACAGCCAGTTGCTCAATTGTGATTGCATTTAGTAGACACCCACTAAAAATTTTTACCAAATTTTTTCTTGTAATCACTGTTCAAATACATTTTAATATGTTTCTTCATAAAAACTAGGCAACTTACTTGCTTATACAAGTAAGTAATACAGACAGGACTCTGAGCCAAGTTGTCTGAAGCTTGCCCTATGCATATCAACTTCTACACTAAATTGAGTTTTAAGATTAACATAATCTTGATCCCTGAGGGTCCAGATGCAGATGTCAAAGCACTCAATAAGCTGAGCAGATCAAAAATCTAAAAGTAAATTATGAGTCTTGAGAAAGATGGGCAATGTAAATGCTCTTACATTCATATTTTATGAATTATGCTTAAAATTTTCTTCCATATTTATTAAGAATGGCCTTGTACAAATTTGCAAATTCCCAGCATTCAAGAGCATTACATCGTTTCAGCAAAATTAGTAATATATAACCTAGAAAGTTCATCACCATCTTAGTATTAGTGAGAATTAAATGCATTGTTTGTCCATTCATGACTCATAAATGTAGACATTTGCAGTGCCATTTACTGGACTTATTCTTTTCCCTCAATTTTAATGAAGAAGAATCTGTATGATGCTTAATGCAATGTTGGACATGGTTATTAATTCTTGATCCCTATGGCTGTGCAGCCTTTAGAGCCAGTAGACAAGAATCTTAAAAGGAAGAAAGTAAGATTAAAGGGATGAAAGAGTCATTGCTTTTAATGAGCACACATGGTGTTCTGTCAGAACAAATTACCCCACGATGCCTGTGATTAACTAGGCTGCCTCTTCTAATGTGAGCTTACAGTACTGCAAGCCAAGTAAGCATAATATAAAACTGTCTGAAAAATTAGAAGTCAGTTTTAATTTTACATTTATCACAACCTTGTCATTTGTGACAAGGCTTTATCATATACGTGATTTTGCCTGGAGAGATCAAAATTAAAATTTACTTAGATAAAAATGCTGTAGCTCAGTGCCAGACCATTGAAAAAGATTCTCCCCGACAACAATAAGGTGTACAAATTAAAATTAATTCTTCCAGCTTGAAAACAGCATTGCACCAGTCTCAGCGGCTTCACTTTCTTCAGGGCTAACATAGATTTCCATTAACGGGAATTTCAGACCATTAACCCAGTTGGTAGTGATGTCCAAATACAAATCTTTGGGTACTTTGTACTTTTTCATCTTGATATTTCATCTAAACTAATTTTAGAAGAGCCTTGGGTAAATGCCTGTTTGCAAAGGTGTGTGAGGAGAGAATATTTACTGTCAACCAGATGTCATAAGAATGCAAATAAATAATGCAGAAGCGATAGGAATCAATCATGTAACTGTGCATTGCGTCACAGCCAGGGAGACATCACAACATACACAGGAGCCTTGTTTGCACTTTTGGTAACCATCTGTGACTAAGAATATGGCTTTATTCCATTGCATTCTGAAAGGTTCTGTCTATCTCTCTAGAGTCAACCATTGCGTCCCTCACTCGTTAATATGGTAATTTCTGACGGGAATATGCTCCTCCACATTTCTGTGCACAGAAACTTTATCTGAGTTACCACACAGTACGTCACAGGTTGTTCCTGTTCAGGCAGCTTTTGGCTTTTCCAACTCCTTATTGCACCCACAACCCCTCAGTTTCCATAGTTCCGCTCGTACTTTCTCTGGCGATTTAAACACACTGGTGGTTCTGTTTCGGTGGCAGATGCTATGAACTGTGGTTTCATATGTTTTATAGAATCCCTGCAATTTCAATGTGCAAGATTCTAAAGCCGTATCTTGTGTTTTATGGATTCTGTATCACACAGTAAGCCTCCCTAGAGCCCAAAATGAAAATATATTTCATGTTCCAAAACTATTACAGGATCAATTTTGTTTTTCAGATACCAGAATTAATTGCTATAAAACAAACCAGAATACGTATAAAAGTTAATCACAACACAATCACAGAATTGATAAGCAACAACAGTTAGTGTCATCACCAGTTATCATCGGATGCTGCTATTTTAACAGGACACGGTGCTCTAATAAGTGAATGATGAGCAAAAGAGATCTCTGTCGAACAAAATAAACAAAAATTTATACTTTAGGTAACTGTTCCCCAAAGAGCTGGTGCTTCGTCTGGAGTAATGTTAGAAGGTTATGGAAAAGGAGGAGGTGGAACCTAGTTCCAACTCTTCATGGTCTGAATACTTGTTCTCCAGATGGTGGCACTGTTTTTGAGAGAGTCCCGAATCTTCAGGTGGTAGAAGCAGCTAGAGGATGTACAGGCCGCTGAAAACTACCCTGGGTTCCTATCCTGCTCTCTGCTTCCTGTTCGACTGAGACATGAAGAGTTCTCTTTGCACAATCCCACCGTAGGCTGATCTGCTAACCGTGCCTTCCCTGTGAGGAAAGACAGACTCTCTGATAGCATGAGTGAGCTTCAGCCTTCCCTGTCTGTCATTGTTTCCATCAAAGTATTTTGTTCAAACCAACGAAAACATAATTAACACAGATCTTCAAAGATGTGTTTCAGAATGAATCTCTTTTCTTTTTAAGTTAATTATCTCAAGAATTTATCTACAGTAATGGAAAGATGAAGGCCACAAAATCAAAGCCGATTTTTTTCAAACTGGTCAATACTTACTACCTTCAAGGAAGAGGGAAAGAAGCCCACATTTGTAATATGGATTCCACAAGTTCAGTGACATGGCTGCTCTGCCAAGTCTTCAGCCCAGGATGTGAGAAGGGTTGTGCCACAACAGGAACTGTTTCTGAGACAGGAAGAGACCAGCAAGGGCTCACGGTGACACCGTGGCATTGCTACAATGAAGGCTGGCCCACGGGCTGAGAAGAATCATGGCTGCCCTCAGATTGCCTGGAAGGCTTCTAATTCCTAAAGACCAGAGCAGGGCAGGGAATCGCAGAAATTCTATTGTTCAGGAAAGCACTGTGTAAGGATAGGGAGCATGTCTCTTGCACCCTTTAAAGAACAGGCCCTGGTGCATGCTGTTATTTCAGTCTCTTTCAAAAGTACTATCTTAATCTCAGCATATAGCTTTCTGATTTCTCCTTCCTAGAAGCTGTATAGCCCATACTTCTTAAGCTATGTTCTTCAGGACAACCTTGATCGCCTAATAGTTATACTATAGCGAATGCATATAATCAAAATATGATAGGAAAGAATTATGTGTGGGCATCAGTGGCAGTTTATTATCTTGATAATAAATGTAAAAAAATTTAAAGAGGGAAGGGCAATGTGAAAGGAGATGGGAAAGTGCGGCAGAAAGTTTCTAGAAGATAAATCACATTTATGCCATTAAAAACCATAAAAACATAAACTCTAGTATTTACTAAGTATAAGCAAGTAGTGAGAAATACACTCACACAGCTTTGACCATGTGCTAAGTAGCACTAACAAAAAGAATAATAAAACTTTTAGTGAAATTATTGTCTGACACATGTCTTTAAACGTAAAAAATATGCCAGCAGTTAGGCTGAAATATCGTCTGGACTTGCAGAACAAGTTCATATTCTTGTCAGATAGAAAGAGTCCTTGTCACGTTCTTGGTTTTCCTTACCAAAGACTTTCTTTCTCTTTGCTGTCTTTGCTTTTCTCACACAAGAGTGTGTCACTGAAGTTTTCCTAAACACAGGAAGTTGAAGGAATAAGAAAACCAATTTTCTAGGTCAAGGAGCCATGTTTTCCCTAAAAGTGGAATCATCAAAATTCAAGAGAAGTTAAGACTTGTGAAAAAGAAAAGACATGGTCTCAGAGACTTGCTTTTATGAAGGGCACCATGCTGTGGATGGAATCAGAAAACATTCTGCCACTTCCGCAGCTATTAAGAGCCAAATCTCCTTCCAGCGTTGCAGCTGTTTGCTGCTTCTATCCTGTAAGCAATACCAAGAGATAGACCTGTCAGTGTTGCTTTAAAAATAAAAAACAAATGAACAAGTCTGATCATGATAGCATAGAGCTGTTACTCTAATACAGTGCGTGGGACACAGAGGAAAGAACGGCATTTGACATCAGCGTGGAACAGACAATGAGGTCTCGTCTCAGGAAAAATGGAAAGAACAAGATATTCAGCAGAGTTGGGTCATCTAGGATACAGGGTGAGCAGAAGGTAGAAAATAATTCAAATCCATAGATTACGTATCATCATCTGCAATACTAATATTTCTATTAAGTACATTATAAGCACAAAACGACAATATTTTTGCATGCCAGAGACATTTTATAAAATCTAACATTTATTACTCTTTTAAGATTATATCTTTTTGTATAAAGACAAATTTTCTAGTAAAATATTAGTATTGCAATTATATTAAACTTACTGTTTTATATATTTCCTCTTCACAGTCGATCTGCCACTATGCCCAATGTATGGATTCACTTATCATAGTCATAGTTTAAACGATTCTTCTAACAGAACAGAGTGAAATTGAACAGATGAATAAGATGAATATGAAGTGGGTAATTAATATAAAACCTACTGACAGGTTACAAAAGTGTCTACAGATTTTGTTCTGAGAGTCCTCTCAGTATAAACGTGAAGAAAGTTAGCAACTTAGGAGAGGACCCCGACAACCCCTAGGGTAAATACATAAATGGATTTTGAGGAATTGATCCCAGGCAAAAGTGAATCCCCTCCCCCATTGCTGGATTAGTTCCAGATTTGTTTGTCAGTGTGTACAGCTAGCGCTTTCACAGAGAATGGTATCATCATGGTGTTGACTGGCGTTGGGGGAGCAGGAAATGAAAGGATAGAAACAGCAGAGAGGGAAGTTGTTATCTGTTACACAGAACACAACGTGCTGACTCAGACAACTTGACCTGCCTCTCTAAGCCAGAGTTCAAGATAAAGGTGGATTCACAAGAGAACAAACACAGAAGGCGATTTCAACAAAAGACTCAACGGTGGATATCTTGGTTTCTGATCTCTGTAAAGATTATATCTAAGCCCATTTGCATTAGATGAAGTTACTTAACAACTTTAGCACTTATAAAGAATGAATGTTCTGACTACTAGAAAAGCATGCAGATATAATTTTTTTTTAAGAAAACAAAAGAAAAGTTAGTACAGATTTCTTTGGGTAAATGGTTTCCTTTCATAACATGCTTTTAATATAGACTCACATAAAGCCAGTGTTTGATTTTGGGGAGGGGGTGTTTTTGTTTCTTTTGTTTGTTTGTTTGTTTGTTTGTTTTGACTGAAATATGCGCTGTCTTCAGAGCTAAGGTGCAGGAGCCAGCTAGCTGTTTGCCCTGACCCTGTGGTGAGGGAGCAGGGATTTCCAGGCTGAGAGTCAGACTGTTTCTCTGTCCGCATGACTGGGATTTGAGCAGAGCAGCAGGAATCTTCTCAGCTTTCAGAAAGTACACAAGGTAACAGCTTTTCTGTAGCACACCTGCTTCCTCTAAACTCTGAAAGTGTTTGTCATTAATCATCAAACACAGCATTATCTCCCAGCTGCTGTTTTAGAAAAGAACAATGTCCTTCAAATTTATTAGAAAGAACAGTACAGGAACTGTGAGATTCAAAGTCCTCAAATCTTAAATATTCACTTTATAGGTCACAACCAATTTATGGGTCAAGAAACTAATTTAGTCACTTCCTAGTTAACTATTAAAGATGAATAATATTAGAAGAGAATGTTAGAATTCATTACATACAGGAGAGAATAGGTTTTGATTGTGTGTATACATATTTTTAACGTGTATGTATTTTCTTGGCACAAGCTCTCTTTAGGTTAATCTTTATTGTCTTTGAATGGTGTTCCTATGATCTATCATCCAATCAATGTAGAAATCACCCTTACTGAGTTCTGTTTTAGAATGTTGTCATAATTGTATAAAAAGTTATAAAGCATAGCCAGCTCTGTAAAATCAGTTTAAGATGTGGCCAAGGCTGTTCTTCCTGTAACCATAGTGACCACCAACTCAAGTAATTAGGTTCCTTGAATCACATAAACTCTGTCCTAGCAAATGCTGATGAATGCCTTCAGTGTTGGCACAACTTATCTATTCCCTTTACAAATCAATAGCATGAGTAGGATTGATCGCTGAAATTATCTGCTTCGAAATGTTAGACACGCACGATAGCAAATTAATATAAATTAACACAAAACGGCTAGGTCATAGTTCAACATGTGATTAGAAACAGAATTTATTAGTGTCAGGAAGTTACTTTTTTTCTAAGAACAATTAAATTTACACACATTTATTTTAAAGATCGAAACATTTACACTTGATATTTATATGAGTTAATATTACATTGTTTATAGGAAAGAACACAGTAGTAAATGTATTTATTTATATCATAATGACACTATAGAAATAATTAAAATTGTTTATCACTTTTCAGGCATAAAGATGGAAGTGAATATCTGAAAGGATTTATAAAACAGCATTTTGAATTACAGCATCAGTTCTGAATTTCCTTCAACTTTACTATAAAATATTGATATTGTCACTTATTCTTGTATTTTTAACTTGTTTGTTCATGCATCTTCAATATTTTACATATCATATTTATGATACCCAAAGCAATTTTGATATATGTATACACTGTCAGTTGGCCAATTAAGCAGACAATGTATGTTCTACCATGCACACTGACAACTCTTTTGAGGGGAGAACATTTAAATATCTGCAGTCTTTCTTGTTTTGAAAACACTTGAAAAACTTTTTTGAAGTTTACAGAGTTAATTTCTAATTTTTAAGCAAGTTTCTTTCCAGTTAATTAATTTACTTTGTCTAATTATAACTTGTTATTTGCTTATTTAAATTTTGAAGAGAGGAACTTACTATTTAGCTCAGGCTTCTTCAAATTCATTATCCTCCTGCCTCAAGGGTCTGAATTCTAGGATTATAGGTTCATGCCACCAGACAGGTCTATTGTCCATCTCTGAAATTATAGTTACATCAAACTATATTTTCTTCCAAAACAGAGAAGATAAAAATGCTATTTATAAATGAGAATGTAATGGTTTTATGCCCATGTGCATTCACTGCCCTCCAAATTATGTAAAATCTATAACAGTTGTCCTGAGTTAGAGAGGAAATACATGCCACAAATGTTCTTCTACTTCTCCTAACAGGAAATCGCTCTGTCCTATCATATTCATCAGAGGAGTTTTCAGAAGCCCAGTATGTTAACAAAGTAGATGTTGCAGTCGAAAATCAATTATCACCAGAACTGAGGAAGTCAGACCTTTCCTAAGTGCCAGATGAAAGGTGAGAGGAAGCTCATAAACACCTTTTAGAAATTAACAGCATGGTCATTTTCACAGGGCTCCCTGCCTGCATCTGCAGCCTGCCTCCCAAGGCTTCTCCATACTGCAGACCATGTGTAGCACAGTTTTGCACATGTCCAGTGTGAAGCAGATAGGCTGTGACTCATCACTTCAGGAACAGAAAACGGCCGTGCAGACCTTCTGCATGGCCCTGGTAACAACCATAACTTGTAAGGGCTACACAGCCTCTAAAGCATACCATCTACTAGACATCCCCATTGCTATTTCTTCCTCCTAATAGCACATAAACATTCATCTAAAGCCAGGTGGTAGTGATGTACATCTTTAATCACAGCACCCAGGAGGCAGAGGCAGGCAGATCTCTGTGAGTTCAAGGCCAACCAGTTCTACAAGAGCTAGTTCCAGGACAGGCTCCAAAGCTACAGAGAAACCCTTCCTCAAAAAACCAAAAGAAAAAAAGATACAAAACATTAATCTACCATCAAATATCTACTTCCAGAGAGCTTCCCAAAGCATGGGAGGAAGTTAGTCTCCCATTGTTTTCTGCTTCTGCCACCCATACTCTTTGCACACAAGACTTGTATACATAGGAACACCAATGACTAAACATCAGGAAATAGAACCAATAATGTCAAGAGGGAGCTTTGAAGACTCTCTTGAGGAGGGAAGAACAGACTGCAACCTACAACATGTTGCTCATTTTTTTCTAATACCTCGAGAGAACCAAAATAGGATGAGAAACAGAATATCAGACAGGGACACACCAACAACAACAACAACAAAAAGACTGTCCTTATAGTCGTCATTGGTAGTCGTGTAATTTATCTGACATGGGAGGGAGCCATGAAATATGTGATTTTTCCCTCCATCTTTCCATTTTAGGCCGCAGAACAAAAAATTTAACTAAAGGAGAAAATGTAACTCCATGTAAAAGAATGAGCACCCAGGGGTGTTTGAAGTTTGCAACAGAAAGACCCTCCGCAGGCCTGTGTGTCAAGGGCTCAGTTCTCAATGAGGTACTGTTAGGAACAGTAGACACCTAAAAGACGTCTCCCAATGTTGTTGAGAGTTCATGGGTGTAACTTCATTGGCATTTATAGGAGCTATAATCTCACAGCAGACTTACTGTTCTTCTGGCTCTTAGAATCTTTCTGGTCTCTCTCCTGCAATGTGCCCTGAGCACTGGGTGCTGGAGCTGTGTTGTACATGACCTAACTGGTACTGGATAGCACACAATAACCTGTTCTCTACAATTTGATCAGCTGTGGGTTTCTATAACAGCTGGAAAGAGAAATTGCCTTGTTGAGGGATAAGAGCTAGTCTTATATATGTATATGATGGTTAATATTTAAAATATAATTAGGAATTACACTGGTTTAGTATAGTGGCAACTGTAGCTCCTCTAAGTTCCATGACATCACCAGCCCCAGGGAATTGGCTAGCTTCCCAACAACATGGTTGCCTAACTAGACCTGAACAATGACAATACCAATAGACATGCTAACACAGAAGAGGACTATCTCACAAAGAATTTTAAGCGACTAAAGACTATAGAAAGTAGGAGAAAATGTCTTCCCCAGGGAAGAGTTTCCCAATTGATTATCCAGTACCAAGTGGCCAGCCCTGAATCACATACATACAAGTAACACCGGGCAGACTCTACAGACTTAGGAACAAAGGGAAAAGGAGAAAACACATGATTCTATTTTAATTAAAAAAAAAAAACAAAACGTGGTGAGCCTAGTGGGTAACTTTAAATTATTGGGGCATGCCTTCAAAGATGACTATGGAAATCCAGTCTTTCCAACGTCTGTCTCCAGACCCTAAGGAGGTGAGTGTGCTCCACTCTATGATCTTGTTATGATGTGCTGTCATGAGGCTGATTGGTCATGAGCACAAACATGGTATACAGTAATTCAAAATAAATCTTTTCTCTGTAAATAAATAATTTCAGGTGTCTTGTCATAGCAAGAGCAAGCCTTCTAACAGTAACGTTAAGCCATGTCATTTCAGTGTTTGTCTAAAGACATAAAATCCTTATATAATCCAATGTTGTCTGTCTAGCTTTGTCTCAGTTGTAGCTGATGCTAGATGCTGTCTTCCAGAAAGATCACTTGATTATGTAATAGAATAAGAATAAGATTTCTGAAAACTTCTACCTTCACTTAAGACAAACTGCTTTGTCAACTAGAAAGGTTAACATAGAGAGGGTGGGAAGAAGGGAGATGCAGAAGGGGACCTAACTCTTCAGAGCCTGAGATAAGGACACACCCACACCCGTCAGGGAGAAAGGCTGAACACAGGATCCTTTCTGAAGAAAACAAACCAACAGCACGTTCTTACCCACATACCTCATTGTATTTTTGTTATTCCAATTCTCTTTGCTATGAAGCCTTTTATAACTCTGAGTGCACATCTGTTCTATTCAAATCTCCAGGCATTCTGTACTATCTTTCAGATATCCTCCTGACATTTGAGATTTGAAAACTTGACTCTTCCAAAGCACAAAGGGAGACATGATGAGTCCTGCATATTTCCCTTGAAGTCTATTTGCCTAAATCCTTTCACTTTTTCTTCTTTTTAACCCCACTTGTTCTATGTTCAACCTTTTCAAGTCTGGATTGCAGAAATACTCAAATTTTCTCAAATTCCTCATTTTCCAATTATTTCTGCCTTTACTCTGAACTCGACTGCCTGTCAGAACTAACAGAGATGCGGTCTGCAGTCATCAATCTTTAGGGACTACTCATTTCTAAGTGTGTTAATACTTGACTTTTTGTTTCCTGGCTTCATTTAAATTTAAGCAAATATTAAGCTAATCATTGAGCACAGACTCTGAGCTGAAAACCAGACAGATGTGCACAGTCATTGTAAATTCTGTCACTGCACCTCTCTTCTGCCTTCTGGTGACAGCCTGTGTACTGAGCATACAGTGGAAATTCAATACAATACTCATTTCTCTTTCTAGAATTAATTGTTCTAAATTAAAATACAAAAGAATTTGCTTCACTCTGACATTTTTATGAATATATGTCATTTTACTTTCCTCTTATTTGTGCCCCCCATTGTCTTCTCTATCTCTTATCTTGTAGGTCACTTTGCTTGCCCTAGCTTCCTCCTATCTGTTCCCATGTTACAGTATTACACTGTTCATACACACATGCAAGCACACACACACACACACACACACATGCACGCGCGCGCACACACACAAAAGCAAACATAGCTATATAACTTTAAACTGTTCTGCATATAAGAATGGGGATGTTAGTTTTGGCTTTCTGAGTCCAGCTTATTTCACTGAACATTAGATCTCCAGGTGTACTTATCCATGTTGATTCATGTCTTGAGTGTCAAGACAGGAATTCAAGCATTGGACTTCGGTTTTCCATTTCAGCAGAATCAAGACACAACTCAGAACTGGCGGTAAGCCTTCAGGAAAGTAGTGAAGTCAAGTATTTTATCCCTAACAGTTGAAGGGCAGAACAGTCACACATTTCTATAGTAATAAAAGGACAGATGGGTTAGAAATAATATCAAGCATGCTGAAATATTTAATGTTAAATTCCAGTGGCTAAATCCATTAATATTCATGGGAAATTTTTGAGGCTATAAGAATAAATAGTAAAATGCTATGATCCTAAACTTCTGCAGATATCACAATTATGTTGTGTGTTCACACATGCATTGGGGAGATTGAGAAAGGAGGGTTGCAAGTTTGAAGCTGCCCTGTCTCAAAACAAACTGGAAAAAGTGAAACAGATACGAAGAAAGTACTGATTAAAGAAAGCTTAGACTAAACAAGAATGTAAAACCATCAGAAATTAAATGCTATGACCAGAAATGATATGAGCCTAAGCTTATCTAAGGAAGTAGACAATAAATCCCAAGTCTACTTTTGAACTTCCTTTTTATTTTTGAGTCAAGATGGATATATGTTTGAAAATCTGAAACTGGGCAAGGTAGAAACCAAGGAATTACATCACGCAGAGTCAAAACAGTATTCTGGCTGCAGGGGATTATCCTGGAGCATCTCAAAAGTACTGCTTGTTGAGACATGACAGTAGATTTACCAAATTACTACAGTTCACAGTCCCCAAGGATATGGTCCAGAGCATATGATCTCCGAGTGTCATATAACATCATCTGCACATCCTGGAGGATGATAATAACATCTGAGTATAGGCTGTGCAAATTTTATGAAATAGTTCTGATTGCAGTATGATTTTGTGCAGAACTACAACATAATAGTGACATAGATGAATATCATATGACAAAAAAAATAAAGGTTAAATATGACATCAGAGCTAAAGGTTAAAAGGAAAATATTTGAAGCTGTGGACCAAACTGCACACACATGGAGTGAATAAAGATAACCAATAGCTGCACAGAAGAGGGACAGATGCTGTGCATGGTCAATTCATTGTACAAACATTAGCCTTTAAATATTTCCTATACAACCCTTGACATTTGTTAACAAAGAGTTTGAAATGATGTGTTAAGTGATATAACTAAAGTACAGAACATATTTCTTGGCATTAAGAAAAGAAATTGTCATTTCCAAAAAAGGGATGAGGGGAATAAATTACCAATGTCGATTAATTCCTATGGTAATGACGAGCATCCTGTTTCTGAAGAAGCCCAGCAAGTAGACAAAGGGGGCACCTTCCCTTCTTAATGTACAACACTGTTTTCTTTGAGTCTTGCTTGCAGAAGGGCTGAGGAACTGAGGAAAACAGTCTCTCAGGAAGTTAGAAAACTGGACTCCTGACTTCAGCGTTTGTTTTTCTAGAATATCTCGGGCTCTTTCCTTAACTATGCCATTTGAAGTTTGCCTGGGAAATATCCTTTTGCCAATCTCATATTCTAGTCTCTGTGTCTGACATCTGTGACCAGAGGTGAAATTGGAGCTCTCATACAGCTAAGTCAATAAGAAGAAACATTGAATTTATACTGGCTACAAGAATTTGGAAGACACACAAATGGTTCTGAAGGAAAGTCTGGCTTTGTTGTGATTTTGTTGTTGTTTGTTTATTGGCTTTTCTAGTTACAAAGTTTTATTAGTAGTAGTAGTTTTTATCTTACTCGTCTTGCCGCTGGTGGTATTTTACAAATAGCACTGACACTTCAGACCAGTTAGGACAAAAGTTCAAACTGATGAGAGTTTATTTTGTTTTTTTTATTTGTTTGTTTTGTTTTGACATTTTTCTTAAAATCCAAGCTGCTCTCCAAGACTCTGGTGAAAATAACAAGATTGCAGTAGAAGACACATTTCATTCCCCTACCTTGTGTCAGGATTATTTTAGCATTGTGTGTAGGATGCACTGAAGATTTTCTGATTCCTATCATAACCAACTCCTGACTTCATAGGGTGAGGAAAGGCAAAAGAAACCGTAACATTGTCTTTCCTTCTCGCTGTATTCAAATCTCAAAATCATATGTGAAAATGCTAGGGACCTGTTTTGGATTTCTGAGTTGGGGAATTATTTCAAAAATAAATTTCCTTCTTGTTGAGTAATATATACAATACATGTAATACTCTCCTATCCATACCTACATACATCATTCTTCCTTTGTTAAAAGTCTCTGCCTCTTGTGTAAATTCCAATGAACCTGGAAGATTTTGTACTAACAGAAACAGGGCAAATACAGAAAACAAAGGATGCATATGTATAATTTAATGGCAGCAACAATAATAAGCCCAGAGCAATAAAGAGAAAATTGAATACATGAAAACAAAGAGAAGAGTGACTAACAGGACAGAACGGCTGGTGATTTGAAGCTATAAGTAGCCATTTTTATGGGTACGCAAATGCAGAGACACGCACAAAGCATGAGTAGTGCAATTAATAATGTCTGATCGGATGTCGCAAACTTGCTCAAAGTAGGTTTTAGACCTTATTGCATACACAATAAAGAGAACTAGAGGATGTGGGGCATGGTCTTTGGTTTGACTGTTTCACCAGAGTATGTAAATTACAACACCATGCTGAATAGAATGCAGTGATTTAAAGCCTTTGGTGACAGCAATAGGCTCATAAATAAAGTGGTAATGGATCACCAATCACCATGATGCAACTTATTCTTATAGGATGAGACAGCAGCAGCATGGTGCCTCTGTGATACTGTTGCCAAGTGTACTACCCCTGTGTGATGTTAGACAATATTAGAAACAATTTTACCTGAGACAATATAAAATTTTAGAACTTTCAGAACTCAAAGAACAATAAGATATTCACACATGTCTTTGATATGTGTGTACAGGTATAGTAGTAAATAGTCAGAGGAGTGATACACAGAGTTGGGAACGACTCTCACCTAAGGATGAAGTGGTATGCAGAGGAAACAGAATACAGATTCTGAGTATAACATATATGTACATAAGTATTTTTTTAAAAAGAACATTCTAATTTTTTTGTTTTAATATTTACAATTTTTATAGACATATGATGTGTCAAATCCAAGGAAAAACGGGAATTACTTTTCTATTAATCAGAAAAAAGTTTAGCTATCTTGATATACTTTATAATCATATAAACACTCGTGTTATTTTTGGTATTTTGAATAAAATTAAGATTTATTTATTTATCATTCAAGTAAAAATTATTTGTTGCTTAAGGCTGATAAGGATATGTATTGTAAACTAAAGAGATGGCATGGTGTCAACAGCACTTCCTGTTCATGCAAAGGACCTAGATTTCATCCCCAGCACCCACATAGCATATCAACCATCTGTAGTGACAGTTCCAGGGGACCCAATGCCCCCTTCTGGCCTCTGTAGACATGAGGCATTCACATATATGGAGGAAGAAAAAAATCACATCAATCATATACATAAAAAAGCAAATCTTTAAAAAATATGAACCTCAAGCTTCTTGCATTAATTCTCTTGCATAGGAAAAACTGATACCATCTGATCCAAAAATATAATTGTCCTATTACCTTAGATACAATCACTGATAATGCTGGGAGGTTTGCATCTAGCTGGTGATTTGTTTGGAAAGAAAAGTGTTCTGATGTTTTCCTCATTCTAAGACTTTTGGCAGTGATGAATGGGTTGGCTGCTTGGTTGATTGGTAACTCAGTTATTAGTAAGGAACATAATGAAAAGAAGGAAAGTCTGGCTTAGATATCTCTGGATGATTGTGCAAAATGTAATTGATTGTGAAGAGTAATGTTTCTAATACAAATTCTAGCAGAAACCATCCAAAATACTGGAAAATGAACAGCCCAGTGGGTGGGAGATTATGTAAGCATCATGTATAAGTCTCTTTTCTCAGCGATCTCTGTTCCACCAGTGGGGGAAAAACAGATATTATGGAGCCAGGCTTGGTAGTGCATGTCTTTAATCAGGAGGCAGAGGCTGGAGGGTCTCTGTGAGTTCAAGTCAGCCTGGAATTCCAGGACAGCTAGGGCTATTGTTAGGAGCCAATTTCCTCCTAAAATCATTGCAGGAACCATCACTCTGGGGAGTCTGCAGAGAACCCCACACCCCTAATTGTGCTAGGAATCGTTCTATTGACAGAGCCTACCCCACACCCAAATTGGCTGATAGAGAGATATCTGTTAGCGGAACCCACCCCACATTCCAAACTATCTAGAGAACTAGGTGTGTCAACTTGTGACTTCTTAGCCTAAACTACATAGGGAACTAGGTGTGGCAACTCCTGACCTCTTGGCCTACAGTGACCTG
>NC_022009.1:121451809-121457603 GCF_000317375.1 Microtus ochrogaster | reverse complement strand
ATCATGTATAAGTCTCTTTTCTCAGCGATCTCTGTTCCACCAGTGGGGGGAAAACAGATATTATGGAGCCAGGCTTGGTAGTGCATGTCTTTAATTCTAACACTCAGGAGGCAGAGGCTGGAGGGTCTCTGTGAGTTCAAGTCAGCCTGGAATTCCAGGACAGCTAGGGCTATTACACACACACACACACAAAAACCCCTGTCTTGAAAAATCACAAGAGAAATTGGATATTACAAATAATATAAATTATAAACATGCACATTGCTAGGTATAGCCACACTTCCTAGCAGTTCAGACTTAGACTCTGAGTCTCTCTCATGAAAAAGTCTTCTGAATCTCAATCCAATATCTTAGGGGCAAGTGGATTATACTGAGACTCTTGAATCCTCCAAAAGGCAGTGTTTTATGGTCACCGAAACTGACAGCTTAGAGTTTAGATATCTGTCTAAACTGGCTGTAAAATAACTCTAAACCCAGCGTTATAAAATCATTGACCTGCGAACATGTTCCTTATAACCATTCCCTCAGAAAGGGAATTGTTTTTATGATGAAGCAAGAACTTCATGGGTTTTATATTGCAATGCATGCTGCATTTCCCCCCACAGAGTCAGCTATCTGTTACCATGGAGAGCTAGCGATGTTCTAAACAGTGGATTAAAGAGGAGGGTGTCTGGAACCTAGGGAAAGCACTAGCACATTTTGAAGCCCTCGTGCTCCATTAAGGGACTGGAAAGCTAGAAACAAGTATACCAGCAAAGTGGGGAGGTAAACTTCATATCTTTACTATCCTCTCTGCCTCTCTCCTTTCCACCACAGTCAATCCCCAGTCTCATTTCCAACTCTGTAGCAAATTATCTGTTGTGGATTCTCCTCAATATCTGTTCCCATTCCAATGGGACTAGCAGAATCTGGTGGACCACCCTCCTTTATTCCCAACACTCTCAGCCCTTTCTACCAACTTAAGAGCCTGCTTAATATCCAGAAACACATTTTACCCAGAAACTCCAATGGCTATGCCTATCAGGATCCCAGAAAAAAAGATCCCTACCAGGCAACATGCAGTGACCACACTGCTAAGAACCAGAGAGGACAAGGGAAACCAAGGAACAAACACCCAGTCAACAGAGACAAGACCGGATATCATCACCTAGTATTACAATCTCCCCAAATCCATATGCCTAGATGCCCAATTTTTTTTAATGAGGTTATAGTTAACCTGATACCCAAAATACATAAAGAACCAACAAAGAAAGACAATTAGAAATCATTTTCCCTTATAAACATAGATACAGAAGTTCTCAATAAAATACTTACAAACCTGTGAAGACTCAAAACTGAGAGCCTATTTCCACCTTGTCTGAAGGTCAGAGAATTTCACCTTGCTCAAAGTTGTTCCATTCCACCCTGACCAAAGGTCAGAGAGTTGGACCTCACTTTTATTCCTTCAAGGTTTGTTTGTTTTCTACCTCAAACCAAGGTCCCGTGTAGATTTAGCTCAGAGAGCTCTGCTTTTTCAGGTTGTCAACAGGTGTGGCTAATATCCAGACCTTGCATTTCAGGTGTAGAGAAGTAGATCTGTTTCTACCTCAAACAAAAGTCTAAAGATCTAACTGTGTTCCTAATCCCTCAGGGAGATAACAATGGATCTCACCCAGCGTGGTTTGCCTAAGAATGCTTTGGTCTAGGGTGTGAGTCTTATTTGTCCTGTTTTAACAACAGAAAGTTTAACTAAGAATGTAGCCCACAACCTTCAATTGGTCTCTTCATTTCCTTGCATCATGTTAATGCAGCTTTTTGTTTTTTAAATCTTACTCTGACCTTTGTGGTTGGTCAGGAGTATTTTAAGCAGATGGAAATTAAATGTGGGTGGTTTCAGTATTCACTGGAACTCCCTCCTAGTACTCTCCTGTTTTCTGTTTCATTATTTTTACTTGGTCTTCATACTCTTTACTAACTTTTCTAATCCCAATGCCCCTACCCTGGTATGTGGTATCTTTGTTGAAACTGGTCTGTAACACAAACCAAATCCAAAAACAAATCACAAAAATCATCCACTATGATCAAGTAGGCTTCATCCCAGAAGTGCGGAGATTGTTCAATGTATGTAAGTTGATAAATGTACTCCACTGTATAAACAACCTGAAAGACAAAAGCCATTCTATCACAGAAGCACTTTCTCAAACATGTTCATGGCTGCTATATTCATAATAGCCAGAAATTGGAAACAAACTAGATGTCCCTCAACAAAAGAATGAATAAGGAAAATATGGTACCTTTCCATAATGGACTATTTGTAACCAACCATTAAAAAGAAAAGAACATGAAATTCTCAGATTAGAGGATGCAGATAAAACAATAATCATTTTGACTAAGGCAACTCAGGCCCAGAAAAAACAAATAGAGTATTTATTCACTAATACGTTGATCTATTGCTTAAAACTGAACTATTCTGGGAGCCCTGGAGAAAGAAACAGTTGTAAGTCAGAGATGAAGTCAACTTGCCAAGATTCAGGATGAAAGACAGCCCCAAAGCAACCCTTCCAAAGTGGGAAGATGTAAGGGTGACAATCTGGAAAGAGTAGGAGGCAGGAGGATCAGAACAGGCAGTAGAAGTTCACTAGAAGTGGTCTCCCTGAACCCGGCAAAGAAATGGTCTGTCTTGAGAATAACTGTGGATTTGAATTGGATAGACCTGAGCCTGGAACAAAGATGGATTGAATTCTGGAGCCACCTACATTTGAATAGGTATACAACTGCAAAATCTGAGAATGTCAGAGTTCTAAACACTACCCAACATCCACAGGTATACATCTCCAGCAGAGTGAATGATATTTAATAGGTTTTGAAATTACAAACATTGCAGTACATCTTTAAGTTGTTTATTAGAGATCACTCTAAATTTTTATTAGAAGCACGAAGAGGAGTAAATTTCACTCTTATTATTGCCTTTGATATATACTGCAATGTCTTAGAAAAACTAAGAATAATCCAAACCCTGAATTAGGCACAAATCAATGAAGATAATACATAACACGAATAGGCAAAAGAACAGAAGTTTTATCATGATCTTACAGGATTCAGAATAGACATTTAGCAAAGTCCAACAGCTTTTCATGATAAAAAGCCTTGAAGTAATAAGATATAGAAGGTGCATGACTTAAAGTCATAAAGGCTATAAAGCAAATAACCTATTTCTAACATTGTACTATAAAAGGAAAACCCGAAGCTTCTCCTATAAAATCAAGAATGGAATAAGAGTACTGATGGTCTCCTGTCTTATTCAGTATAGTGCCTGAAGTTTTATCTAGGTAAATAAAGCGAGCAAAGAGAATTACATTACATACAAATAGGAACTTGTCTAATAATCCTTACTCATATATGACATGATTCTATAATTGAAAGACTCTAAAGTCTTCAGTAGAGTATTCTGACATCTGATAAAAACAGATTTCAGAAATATAGCAGAATGCAAAACTACATTATAAAGATCAGTACTTTCCTGTAAACCAATAATAAACATGCTGAGAAAGAAATCAAAAAACCACCAGTGCCATTCACAATGGGTTCTTTGTTTTTGTTTTTTTTTTTTTTCAGAAAACACTTAGAGCTAAACTAACAGAGCAAACATAAGATCTTTAAAAGGAAAATTTTAAATATGAAGAAAAGATATTGAACACAACAAAATAAAAGGTCTCTGATGTTCACTGGCAGAAATCATACTGTAAAAATGACTATGTGATCCCAAGTAATCTACACATTTAATACAATTCTCATCAAAATCTGAAAGACATTCTTCACAGAACTGGAAAAAAAATTCTAACATTTATATGAAACCACAAAGACCCTGAATGAACATAAAAGTCCTAAGGGGGAAAATAAAAATCAATGCTGTAAATATCACAATACCAGATGCTAAATCATTCTGTTGAGCCACTGCAACAAAAATAAATGGGCTGAGAAAAACAGAAGTGTAGACCAGTGAACTACAGTGGAGGACCTCAAAATAATCCCACACAGCCACAGTCACAAATATTTGACAATGCTGTTGGATACATATATTCAAAGAAAGACAGCCTCTTCAGCAAATGGTATGATGAAAACTTAGTCCCCATGTGAATAAATAAAACAAGATCCAGATCTCTGGCTATGCACGAAAAGCAACTCAGAATCGATCGAAGATCTGAAGGTAATACTTGAAACTTCAAAACTGATAGTAAAAACTATAAATAAAAGATTTCAAGATGAAGGTATAAGGCAAGAACTTTCTGATAGGGTTCTAGTAGTTCAATAAATAATAGCAAAAATTGACAAATGAAAGGTTGTGAAATTCAAAGGCTCAGCACAAAGAACCAACCAGGAGAGCTGAGATAGTACACAGAGTGGAATTCATATCCCGAAAATATAATGGACTCAAAAATTAAAGAAAAAAGTCATCCAAACAATCAATGAACATATTGACTGAATAGCAAATTCTGAAAATAAGACACACAAATGTTCAAAGAATATATAAGGAAATGTTCAACAACCTTTGCTATCAGGAAAATATAAATTAAACCTAAACTACAAAGAAGTTCTAGCAAGATAGTTTAGTAGGTAAAGGTACTTAGTCCTGTCATATAACCTGGGCTCATTTTTGGAATCCACACTGTGGTTGAAGAGAATTTACTCATGCACATTGTTCTCTGACATTTACACATGTTGTATGGCATGCATCCCCTCACATACACAGAGGATAGATAGGTTGGTAGATACATAGACAGACAGACAGACAGACAGACAGACAGACAGACAGACAGACAGACAGACAGATGATAGATAGATGATAGATAGATAGATGATAGATAGATAGATAGATGATAGATAGATAGATAGATGATAGATAGATAGATAGATGATAGATAGATAGATGATAGATAGATAGATAGATAGATAGATAGATAGATAGATAGATAGATAGATGATAGATAGATGATAGATAGATAGATAGATAAATGATAGATGATAGATGATAGATGATAGATGATAGATAGATAGATAGATAGATAGATAGATAGATAGATGATAGAAGAAAGATCAATGAAATTAAAATATATAAACTTCAATGAAGTTCTCTCTCATCCAATCAAAATAGCTATCACCTAGAAGACAAATAAGAGTAAACGCCAGACAGTATTTATAGGAGGAAGAGAGCCTGGTGCAGTCCTGGTGGTAATGTAAACTGGTAAACCACTATGGAGGCACCTCAAAATCTAAACATAGAAGTACAATGTGATCCAGAATATCAGTCTTGACTAAGAAGTAAAAATGGGACTGGCAGCATAATAAAGAGTTAACTGTGCATAACTTATTGCAGTTTATTATGCATTTATTGCAGTTCTACCAGGAGAAAGAACATATTGGGAACATACTACATTCCCCACACAGTAGAACTATATTCAACCATGAAGAATAATGAAATCATGTCATTTGCAAGAAATGGATGGAACTGGAGATGATTATTTCAAAAGCAATAAGTCAGACTCAGAAAGACAAAAAAAGGCATTTTTCTGAATGAAGAAAATGTATCTGATTTGAATGTAGAAAGTGGATTGAACTTCATAAGGAAAAGCTTTAAAAGAAAGAAGGAAGAAGCTGGAGTGAGGAAGAAGGAAGCTAGAGCAAATGTCATGTTTCCTTTCACTTATACAATCTAGATTTTTCTCTCTCCTCTCTCCATCTGTCTGTCTCTATATCTCTATCTCCCCCTGTGTGTGTGAATGTGTGTGTATGCATGTGTGTGTGTCTGTGTGTGTGC
>NC_022009.1:121429527-121451709 GCF_000317375.1 Microtus ochrogaster | reverse complement strand
TCACTGTGACATTTACATTGTAATGTAGATACTGTTGCTGTGACCATCCTTTTGACAAAATATATGATAAAAGCAGCTGAAGGAAGGGAGGGAGGGAGAGAGGGAGGTAAGAAGGGAGGGAGGAAAGGAAGGAGAGCGAGCGAGAGAGCTGAGAGCAGAATGGGGAATACTTGTAGAGAAAATGGCCCAGTGAACGAGGGCAAGAGATAGGTTAGAGAGGGCAGCTGTGAGAAAAGTGCACTCATGTAATTGTATTAAAATTTTCATGATGAAACTCATTATTTTACATTGTTACTAAAACATTGATAAAAAAGATAAAAAAGTTTGAAACACTATATTTTCTTATTTGTTGTACGCTGGACTTCTAAACATTCTCAATTCCCTTGTCATCAGAACTAATCTGTAATAATGATGGCGGCATGAAATCCTCATATTCAATGTGATCACATTTATGAACCATAATAGAACATATAGTGTGTTAGATATGTTAAAAAACATTTAAGATAAATATCTTTAATGTTCTGTATGATATTTTAAAATAATAACAGGATAATTTAGAATGGAAGAACCCATATAGTCGAAGGTGATGTTGAAAAAAATCTCAATTATCTGCTAATGAGACTCAAGACAAAAACCTTGAAAATGAACTATCCATAACACAAATTAGTAGATGATCCATGTTAAAGGGATAGATAATTGATAACTATTACGATAGATAATTGATAACCATTAGGATAGATAATTGATAACTATTAGGCAATACAAGGGAACAGGAAGGAAGGAAAAAGGTGTGAAGAGATGGAGGAAATGAAAATAAAATAAAAAAAGAAAAGCATTCCTCTCTTCTTGGATACAGAGAAAGAGGAGAAAAGACAGAAATAGATGAAGCATTCTCTGAATCCCACTCTGGTGGCTGGTTCCCTAAGAGATCAGAAAGTGGGGAGTACTCTTGGACACTTCCCAAAGGCTAATTGCAACCTCCTTGAATTTATCTTCCTCCTATGGAAGAGCATATTACACCTGAATAGATAGTACATTTTTTCCAAGAGCCCTTCACCTGGCACAACAACAGAGTCTGAAGAATCATAGAGGGTTTTATTTTCGTAATGTACCTTTTCCAATTATTCCATTCCGTTTATTTTATAGATGGGAGGAAGTGTGATTTACCCCAGGGTGTAGCGAAAATTGGTTCCAGAATCATCATGCTCTCCTGCATCAAACCCCATAGAAGCTAATGCCTTTATGTAGAAAGGTGTAGTGTTGATAGGTAACCTACCTGCACCTTCCTGTCTGCTGTAAATCATATGCAACATGTTGATAATCCTAAAACACATTTGTACTAACAGTAAGGGAATAGCGATGAGAAAAAACAGTACAAAAACAACTTCCTAAAATAAATTTTAGGCTTACTTGATTGAATTGGGAACCAATATATAGAGTGCCAGTTTTTTTAATGTGACACATTACTTTTAATGTCCAGAAGATATTTTTGTGGAATAATACAGTCAAAGCATATGGACAAGATTGTCTCAAAATAATAGAAAAGCTTAGGTCTGGAAACATGATTTAGTGAGTGTGGGCTTGCATAGTGTGCATGAAGCCCTGGATTATCTCCCTGTGAAGACTTCCTTTTTTCTTGAATACTGTGCTTTATTTTGTTTTATCTTGATTTTTGAATCAACATTTCTTAGTTATCCCAAAGTTATCATTGCAGAGAAGGCATCTGGTTATGTGTCTAGGCTCACACAAATTCTATGGGCAGGTGCTATATCCTGGTGGGATACAAATCATTTTCCTTTCCTTTATGGCTTTAAATGTTAAAATGTTTAAATGTCAAAATGTTGGTTCACTTCTTCGTAAGTGATAATGCAGCTAAAATATGGAAGACAGCAGATTCTTAATGTCAAAATATCCTTCCTACCAAACCACCTGTTTTGTTTATGCATATTCATAAAATATGGCATTTCTAGGGAAGCCAGATTAATGAAATGAAAATGATAGATTTGTTATCAAGTTTAAATCCTTCTAGCTCAGATAATCTTAGTAATCAAGCTTCTCTACTTGTAAAGGAACTGATACTCATCACAGTGTCTAATTTGCACTCACCCTCTCATTCCATTAATATCCCAGATTCCATCATACAGGGTTGCCTAACCACCATCACCATCAGTGCCTCAGCAATCATGGGCTCTATCAAAATGTACCCAATACACTAATACAATGTATATGGATATATCAAAGAAGAAAGGTGTGGATGTAATGCTAGTGTTTCCCAGATCTTCAGCTAGAAAGTACTCAAGAGCCATTGGAGGCCATGGGCTTCCTCCAGAGACGTTATAGAAACAATACACAACTGCAGTCTTGCTACAACTAGTGAGTCTATATGAACAAGAGGAACAGATACACTACAAAAGGAATTCAGAACATGGAATTAAGCTCATAGCATGAGTATAGAGAAGCAGCAATAAAAGGAGAGGAATTCATGATGGTATACCATCAAACCAAGAAAGAAAGAAATAAGAGGGAAGGGATGAGCACCCATGTAGAACAAATATGGGAATTATGATTATTGTACTAACATTTGAAGAGATATACCACAGGAGGGCCATAGGCATTGTAGAGAAGACTCCAAAAAAAATCATTCAAGATGTATCTTTTGGTCTTGAACCAGACCAATTACTCATTGCAGTGGACAGTTGCCAGTCAAGCTGCTGGGACAACGGGGTATACTATATGACACACCAAAGACTCCTGCAGCATGTCAGGTGGGAACACATCACAGGGAAGCACAGGGGTACACAGTTACTACCAATATTTAGTATACCTCAGATCTTGGAACACAATTTAAAGTAATTGTGGGGGCAATGCAGACATAGGGTGATATCCATTCAGAGAGCGGTGGATGATGTGGCAGGGCACAGTGTGTGCCTACTCTGTAAGCTTCATGTTTCTCCACTCACCCAGGTCGTGCCCTTTCCACCATTCCATCACTCTCCATGTTGGCTTTAATGACGATGTGGCATTTCCTGACTTGCTGCTGAGTCTTCGTCCTTTCAATGTTATTTCTCATTTGCTCATTCATTCTCCTCATTCAGATACAGTTATGATTTTTATCATACACTATTTGGAGTGGGGGGTATATGTGTGTGTAAGTGTCTGCGTGTAAAGATGCACATGGTGCATTTGTAGATCAGAGGACAGCTTTGTGAACTCAATTCCCTCTTCCCACCTTTCCATGGGTTCCTGAAAATGGAACTCGGGTTGTCAGGCTTGGGAGGCAATCAACTTTACCAACTGAGACACCTCATAGGCCCTATGTTGTTTTTTTTCTTGATGCTTAAGAATTACGTGTCCTAACAGGATTAACAGGATATTTAAGAAATTGAAAATACTTTCAACAAAATTGATTTTGTATAAAGACATAGAAAACATAAGCAGCTACTTCAGTATGTGTAGATGGTGAGTGTACTTTCATTTCCTGACTGCCCAGACATGAATAATCTATATTAATTACTATGTTAACTACAACACTGTTTGGCCAGTGGCTTAGGCATATTCCTAATTAGCTCTTACAAGTTAAATTTACCCATAATTCTTATCTATGCTTAGCCACATGGATTGGTGCCTCAGTGAGGCATTCTTATCTTGCTTCCTGTGTATCTGGGTGGCAACTCCATCTGTGTCTTTCCTCTTCCCAGAATTCTCCTAGTCTGGTTGCCCCAAATAAACTTCCTGCCTGGCCACTAGCCAATCAGCGTTTTATTAAACAAATATTATTGACAAATCTTTACAGTGTACAAAAGCATTATGGTATGGTAAAAATCCTGTGCATAATTTTACTTAATTATTTACTAATTTATTTATTCATTTTATTTTATGTGTATGGGTATTTTTATTCCATCGATGTCTCTGTGCTGTGTGCACATGGTGTCCATTGCAGCCAGATATGGCAGCATATTTTTTATGGAGTTACAGACAGTTGTGAGATGCCACTGGGTTCCAGGAATTGAACCCTAGTCCCCTAAAACAGCATGCAGTGCTCTGAATTTTCGAGCCATCTCCCCAACTCTATGTTAAAGAAATGTCTGCACTTACAGTTCTCTTTTTGGCTTTCGAATCCCAGAAAAATGAATTTATTATTATATATGTACCTTATCCAAACACTTACAAAACAAATACAAAATGAAATTGTCATCAGCAGGAGTCAAAGAATTTTATATTAAGACTAAGCTAAAATGAATCAGAGTACTGCAACAATGTATCAAGAATTTGATTTCAGTCTGTAATCACAGGTACACAAATAGAAATGATGTACAGAGGAAAAGTTAAGTAATTCTCCCATTGAATTAACAAACTGAATTTTGATTTGATTTCTCTGTATGGGGGGGGGTAATTTGAAAATGCTTTCTTTTGTTTACCCAGAAACTGGTTGTTTTCCTTGAATAGCTAAAAAAGAAAAAAAAGAATACATACATAGTCTGTATTCACAGTGGGTGATCTTGATCAAGTATCATAAAAGATGAGACTAGACTGGCACAAATGTTCTTAATGTGGAGGTCCCGACGCTTTAATGCCTGAGTGTGTTACATTGATTTTGTTCTTGAGAATCTGGACATATTCCATCAGACTCTATGCAAGGCAGACACTGTGCTTCCTTGTCTCTCAAATATTCTCTTGTTCCCATGGTGATATAGCAGTGAATTGCTAAGTTAGGCACTGTGGTGGCTAATCTTGTCAATTAGATGGAATTCAGAATACCCTCAGAGACAAACTTCTTGGTGTGTCTGTGAAGGCATTTTCAAAGAGGCTGAGCTGAGGTGGGAGGACCCATCCTGAATGTAGGCAGCATAGTTCTGCAGCTGAACTGAGAAAACACTTGTGAATGCAATGTTACCAGCTGCATCAGATTTCAAAATCTGCAGTTAGTGCTGCGTCTGCTGTCATGATTTCTGATACCATGATGGACTATTACCATCCTCGTGCGATCACTGACAATATCAACAATTGCACCAAAATAAAGACTTCTATAAGCTGCTTTTGTCAGGAGTTTTGTGAGAGTCACAAGAAAGCTCTCCTAGCACAGTCTAGGAGGGTTCATAAAGCCCAGGTCCTGGCCTCCTTTTGTCAAAACAGGAACCAACAATGTAGTGAGCCGGACAAGATCGCCACTATAAGATGGCGCCATATCCTGTCTTGTGGGTTATAAACAACTCCATATTTGGCTATGCCTTTGAGAGCTGCCTGTCCCCTGCTTCCCGCATGCACGGTGAATGGAGGTCCCTGGGCCTATCTCGATGCAGTCTGGTGTCAGCTGATGGTGGCAGCCAATCACAGGGCAACCCATGTGCCAATTCCCTATATAAGCAGCTGCCTTAGCGCTCTCTGGCCCCTTCGCTCTCTTCATGTTATCTCTCAACCAAGTGCACTCCAGTAAAGCGTGATCTGAGAAGAATCCTCGTATCGTGGTCGTTCTTTCTCGCTGGTCGAGGAGTTCGCCGCACAACAGAACTCAAGTTGGCCAAATATCCACGTACATGCACACATGTATGCCTAGATGTAGATACATGAGTGTGTGAACATGCGTGTTACAATGCATGTGGACACGTGTATATGAATGTGCTCATTCATGCCTGAGCATGTGGTAGTCAGACATTGATGCCAGTCCCCATCACTTCGCATTGCTTTTTTGAGATAGATTCTATCACCAGGCCTCTGTGTTTAGACTAAATGCCAGTGAGCCCTTAGACTCTTGCCTCTGCCCCCAGAGCTGTGATTATAGTCCTGTGCAACCACATCCAGCGTTTACATTGGTTCTGAATATCTGAACTCAGGTCCCCGTGCTTACACAGCAAACATTATCCACAGAGCCACGTCCCCAGCTCCACCCAAACTTTTTTAAAATATCAAAACAGATATTATAGTATATATGGCCTTCTATATGCAGCATCCTTGCCTTAATTTCTACCAGGATGTATGTATTTAGGAAACTGAAAAGCAATGATAGATGGTAGCACCTGCCTTTAATCCCAGCACTCGGGAGGCAGAGGAAGGCAGATCTCTGCGAGTTCAAAGCCAGCCTGATCTACAGAGCGAGTCCCAGGACAGTCAGCACTATTTTACAGACAAATCCTATCTCAAAATAAAAAAAAAAAGAAGGAAATCAAAAAACAATCATGTCACCATGGAATCAAAGGCATGGCTTTAAAATTCCCTCACTCTTCAGTCTATAAATTCACCTCCTTAGAGGAACAACCTGGAAAAGTTTCAGAATGTCTTGTGACAGCACTAATCACCTGTCTAATGATTACTGATAGGAAATGAAAATATCTACTGTACCAATGCAGCTATTAGATAAAAGCTAAGGGAAATTGCTACAATATGATAGAATAATTCTTCTAGTTACCCTTTAAAACAACACTGTCATGCTGAAAATAAGAAATCTTAAGGTTTTTATTGTCTTAGGGTTTTTATTTCTGTGAAGAGACACCATGACCATGACATCTCTTATGAGGAAATATTTAATTGGGGTATCTAGCTTGCTGTTTTAGAGATTCAATCTATTACCATCATGGCAGAGAGCATGCAAAGTGTAAGCAGATGTGCTGAGGCTGAGAGTCCTACATCCTGTAGTCAACAGGAAGTTGACTAAGACACTGGGAAGTATCCTGAGCATAGGAAACCTCAAAGCCCACCCCCACAGTAACACACTTCCTCCAACAAGGCCATACCCACTCTAACAAAGTCACACCTCCTAATAGTGCCACTGAGATTATGGGCGCCAATTACATTCAAACTACCACATTCCAGTCCAATAGAAAGAAATGTGTTGCAGTCAACAAAGATAAATGGAGTTGGAGATCTGAAGTGTGCTTTGACATCAGACATGGAGATGCAGAGTTGGCAGTTTGTCCAGCTTTTCTGTCTCTGCTTTGGTCCTGTGTTTCCTCATTATGGTCACTCCTCCACATTTTAACAGTAATGTATACCTTGTGACATTATATGTTGGAAGCATGTAATCTGTGTTTTAATTTTGATTTTACAGGGGATTACAGATTTCATGAATAAGAGATAACATGAATCTCAGAAGAGACTTTAAACTTCAGACTTTTAAACATTGTTGAGCCTGTGATAAGATTATGGGGACTTTTGAAATTGGACTATATGCATTTTTCATTATTATATTTTTACAAGCTTATGGGAATCAGGAGTAGGATGTGTTAGTTTGAGTATAGTTGGCCCCTACAATCCTATAAGGAGTGGCACAATTAGGAGATGTGGCTTTGTTGGACTGGTATGCCCTTATTGGAAGGGAGTATATCACTGTGGGGTTTCCTATGCTCAGGATACTTCCCAGTGTCACAGATGACTTCCTGTTGACTGCAAGATGTAGGACTCTTAGTGATAGCTACAATACCACATCTGCCTGTATACTGGATGCTGGCTGCCGTGGTAATAATGTACTGAACCCCTGAAACAATAAGCAAGCCACCCCAATTAAATTTCTTCCTTTTAAGAGTTGCTATGGTCATGGTATCTCTTCACAGCAACAAAAACCCTAAGACAGGCATAGAACACAGTGTTTGACAAGCTATCATGATATAAGGAACAGATAACATTGTTGCTTTTGTTACCACATGTTAGAGATATCTTTGATGATAATGATGGAAAGAAGTAGTTAGTAACCAATACTTGGTTGTACAGACGAATGAAATATCACATTCATGTGTATGAATACTGGTTGGCCCAAAGAATTTTCAGGGTTAATAACACTAAAATGTACATACAATACAGAATTCTATTCTAAAGATTGAAGTAAAATCAAAACCAATCGTGGACCAGATCTATAACAATAGATCATAAGACACTTTTACGGTTTTCTGGCATCCTAAATAAGAGGACAGAACACAGGCTGGGATATGGGCTTCAAGAATCAGTATGGAACAGCCTGTTTCACCGGTAACCTTGGGTATTCTTGGCTATTCCTTCCTTTCCCCAATTATACTATGAATATTAGCATAACTCTAACTTCAAAGTTGTTCTAACAATAAAAAGCAATCCAATTAGTGTTCCTAAAGCCCTTTGGAAAATCCCTGATGTGTTTAAAATGTGTTAGCTGTGGTTTAAGAATGTGGTGCCCTTTCTCTCTGCTCCATATGAATTAGTCTCGTTATTATGTGGTCCTACTTTAAAGACATCGCCGGATCATTGCATGGCAGTAATGTGGTAGAACAGCATGGTCTCGTGTGTATGCAGATTGTTTGCTTTTTGTCATTCTCAAGGTCTGCCAGCATTCTAACACCAAAAAATAGAAAAATATAAGCACAGAGTTACAAAGTAGCTGCTGCAAGATCACAAACTTTGTAAAACATGGCAGTAGAGGAAACCAAAGTCCTCCTCTGGGCGAAGGTTGAACCCGGAATCCCATCAAGACACACTTTACTTGCTATATTGTAAATGAAAGCTAATTAGCATCTGTTTTTTCCCCTGCAATTAAAACAAACGTGTAGCTGCACAGATTCTGCCTCCAGCCCTCTGTTACCTGGCTGCCAGAAGACACAGAAATCTGGATTGCTATATACACTGTATAGGTCTTATTTGAAATGTTCAACTCCAATAAATTTCCCCTCCTCTGGCCTGAAGAGAAATTTGTTCTGCATCTCAAAATTCTTTGTGGATTCCCCAAATAGCACTGCTGAGGCCTTGGTGGATAAATCCATCTTGAATAGAGACTCTTACGCACATTTGGGGAATCAGGGATTGAGAAATACTGCCTCTCGTTCTTATGAAGAGCTATTGAGCTCTCTAAACTGTAAGCCCAATTATTCATCTTTGGCCTTTCTGCCCAGAACTCCACAGCTCAGGTTTGTTTGTTTTTTTTAACCCAGCGTTCCACTGTCTTTCCTTGGTCCACTTCAAGAGCTGTGCTTTATCAAACAACTCAAACCTGTTTAGAACCTGTCATGACAAAAGACTGATTAAACCATAGGCTCTGAAATCAGTATGGTACATTTTAATAAACATTCTGACAGAAAACATTGCTCATAATAATGCAAGGAACATAGAATCGAGTCATTGAATTGAAGAAAATCAGAAATAACTCTGTTGAATTATTTGAAATAATTTCCAATCAGATTTGAAACAGTTATCCATGGGGAAAACAATGATTAACTAGATTCCACTGAAATTAACAAATTGTGCGTGCGTGTGTGTGTGTGCGTGTGTGTGTGTGTGTATGTGTGTGTGTGTGTGTGTTTTAATTGGGGTGGAGGTTTTGTTGTTGTTCTTTGTTTTGTTTCACACAGTGCCTCACTATCAGTCTCACTGGCATTATATCGCTATGTATCCCATGCTGTTCTTGATTTTACAACTCAAGATTCTCCGGCCTCGGCCTCCTGAGTGCTGAGATTATAAACATAAGCCACAATGTCTGCCGAAAACTGTATTTTATGAACATTGCTAAGGAAGACAAAAGGCAAGCCATTGACTAGACAAGTTATTTATAATTCATAAGCATTTGATAATCAAGCAACTTATCAAAAAGAGAAAGGAACTGAAGAAAGATGGATTTCTTTCTAATACTCCACCCCAGCAGACCCTCCCTGCCTATCCAATGGCCACTCCTGCCAGGGTGACAAATGGGCTCACGGCAAATCCACACTTCTCCTTCTGCTCCTCCAGACACAGTCCCCGAATCTCATCTTTAGATCCAGAGCTGAAAACCTGCTTTGGGTCTCCCATGCTCTTCTGACCCCATTTCCAGTTGATCACAGAGATCTTCTTCCCAATCTTCCATTTTCTAACTAGTCTCTTTATTCCAGCCTTCAACACCAGCAGGCATTCCCTGGGAACACAGCAGCTGAACAGACCAGGAGAACAGATTAGACAACTAAAACCTTCACCACTCCTTCCTCCCTCCAAATCCCATTCCCTAGTCTCATCGCTAACAGAACACCAGCTGCAACCTTCCCCTCCCCTCCCCTCCACCCACTGACAACATCTCCTGTAGATCCCACAGAGTGTCTCCTCCTAACCTCCCTTCCCTTACTCATCACTTTATCCCAGCCCCCAACTCTGGGGTGGGCACCCCCTTCTAAACCATGGCCATTCCTGCAAGAACCCCAGATAAACTACCCGCAGACCTTCTTACTACCTCTGTTGCCTCAGATCTACTCCCCCGTTTTCCAGGACTATATTAGACTATCTAGAGTGATTTTCTTCACCGTCTTGCCCTATTCCAAAGGGAGGAAACAAACAGATCCTGGTTCAGGACACTCTGCTCTCCTCCCTCCTGTGAACAAACCCCTTTAGACTCTGTAGCCTGTCCTTATTCCCAAGTGTCAGCTCCTAATACCCAGAAACACATTATACCTGGAACACTGAGTGGTCATAACTGTCAGAGCCAACAAAAATTTCCTACCAGACAATTCTCAGCCATCACAGTCTCTGAAAAGGAGACAGGAAACAGAAACCAAGGAGCAAATCAAAAAGACAAAAGCAGAAATCAACACCTAGTGTTATATAATCATTCAAATCTCAGACACACAGATGGCAGCATAAATGCACAATCAGTAACAACCAAGGCACTGTGTCTCCACAAAAATACATTATAACCTGTATGAGGATGATAGAAGTCCTCTAAAATGAATTTAATAAATCTCTTAAAAATAACCAGGAAAGCACAAACAAACAATTAAAAGAGGAAATGAATAATCCCTTCAAGATATTCAGATAAACACAAAAAAAGCAGTGGAAGGAAATAAATAAAATTTTCAAGACCTTAAAATGGAAAAAGAATCAATAAAGAAAACCCAAACTGAAGGAATTTTATTAATTTGAACAGGATCTACAGAGGCAATCACAAACAGAGTACAAGAGAGGGAAAAGAAAATCTCAGGTGCTGAAAATACAATAGAGGAAGTAAATACATTGGTCAAAGAAAAGTTCAAGTCTAAAAATGCTGTGGGACAATAGTCTTTTATCCTGTCGCTTGTATTATTTTTAATAAAATGCTGTTTGGCCACTAGCCAGGCAGGAAGTATAGGTGGGGCAACCAGGCAGGAAATAGAGGAGGAGCAAAGAGAACAGGAGAATTCTGGGAAGAGGAAAGATCAGTCTGTAGTCATCACCCCAGATACAGAGGTAGCAATATGAGAAAGCCTCACTGATAATGGTACCAAGCCACGTGGCTAACACAGACAAGAATTATGGGTTTAGATGTAGAAATTAGTTAATAAGAATCCTGAGCTAATAGGCCAAGCAGTTTATAATTAATTTAAGCCTTTGTGTGTTTCTTTGGGACTGAACAGCTGAGGGACCAGGCAGGACAGAAATCCCAACCAATATAAAAAATTCCTGACATGAAGAATCCAAGAAAATTTGGGTACCATGAAAAGACCAAATCTAGAAATAATAAGAACAGGGGAAGGAAAAGAGTCCCATCTCAATGGCTGGAAAATGCTTTCAACAAAATCATAGAAGAAAATTTTCCTAACCTAAAGAAAGAGATTTCTGGAAAGGTATAACAAACATACAGAACATCAAAAAGATTTGACCAGAAAAGAAAGTCCCCTCAGCAAATAATAATCAAAATACCAAATGTACAAAACAAAGAAAAGTATTAAAATATGCAAGGGAAAAAAGAGCAAGTACCATAGAAGGCAGACCTATTAGAATTATACCTGACTTCTCCATGAAGACTCTAAAGCCAAAGGGCTTTGGAATATGTGCTGCAGACTCGAAGACACCACAGATGCCAACCCAGACTACTATACCAAGCAAAACTTTCAATCACCGTAGATGGAGAAAAGATAAGACATTCCATGATAATCTCAAATTTAAAGAATATCTACCTACAAAACCAGTTCTACAGAAAAGGCTAGAAGGAGAACTCCAACTGAGAGAGGTTAACTACACCCATAAAAGCACAGTAGATAAATAATCTCGCATCAGCAAAATCAAACACACACACACACACACACACACACGCACGCACACATACACATGCACACATGCACACAGCACCACTAACAACAAAATAGCATGAATAAACAATAATTGGTTATTGATATCTCTCAATATCAATGGTCTCAATTTCCTAATAAAACAACACAGACTAATAGAATGGATGGGAAAACAGGAGCCATTCTGCTATATCCAAGAACTACACCTCAACATCAAAGATAGACATTACCTCAGGATAAAGGATTGGAAAAAAAGGTATTCCAAGCAATAGGACATAAGAAGCTAGCTGTGTAGCCAATTTTAACACCTAACAAAATAGACTTGAAACCTAAACCAATCAAAAGAGATAAGGAAGGACACTACATAGTCATCAAATGTAAAAATCCATCAAAATGGCAGTTCAGTTTTTAACAGCAATGCTCCAAAAATAACGGCACCTGAGTTTGTAGAAGAAACACCACTACCGCATAAGTCACATATTGACCCTCATACACTAAGAGTAGGGACTTTAATAATGCGCTTTCACCAATGGACAGGTCAAGCAGACAAAAACTAAAAAGAGAAATACTGGAGCTAACATACGATATAAAGCACATAAACACAACAGACATTTACAGAAGAATATAACTTCTGCTCTCCACCTCATGGTATTTTCTCCAAAAGTGACCACATACTCAGACACAAAGAACATCTCAACAGATACAAGAAAATTCAAAAATTTCCCTGGATCCTATCAGACCACCATAGATTAAAACAGAATATCAACATCAGAAACAACAGAAAGTTTACAAACTCATGGAACTGATTAACTCTACTGAATGAAAAATGGGTCAAAATGGAAATAAAGAAAGAAATAAGACTTTCTATAATTCAATAAAAATGAATATAATATAAAACAAACATAAACTTACTGGGCACAATGAAAATGATTCTAAGAGGCAAGTTCATATACCTAAGTGCTTATATTAAAAAAAACTAAAGAGATCTCATATGGGAAATAGCTTGCAATTTTCTCAAAAAAATTAAACATAGAACTAGCATATAAACCAGATGGACCACTTCTGAGCAGACACACAAAGAACTCTATATCTTTTTACTGAAATACTTGAATGTCTATGTCTACCCCTGCTCTGTTAACAACAACAAGGAAAATGTATCAGTCTAGCTATACACAAAATGGATAGATAATGAAAATATGTATGCATTCATACAGTCATGTATTTGTAAAGTAAAAGGAAAGTATGATGTTTTCAGGAAAATGAATGAATCTGGATGAACGTTGAAAAGAAGTCATTGGGGTGGAAAGGTTGAAGAAGAAGAGGAGGGCTGGAGGAAGATAAATAAATGCAAACCATGTGTGAAATACCATGAAGAATCTAACACTTTGTTTGCTAATATAAAATAATGATACGATCGTAAAAAAAAATAAGCCACCACACACAAAAAACTCACTAAAATTATATAGAATTAAAAGACACATGGTTTACAAACAGCTGATGTTCATATTCAGTCAACAGGAAGGCTTCCTACAAATACCATTCACATAACACAAAATTACTACCCAGCATTGATAATAGCTTAATTATAGCCAGGGTGAAAATAATTTCTGTAAATATGATGCAGAAGAAAAGCTAGACGCATGCCGTGTTGGAACACAGTCCAGGAGTGGAGGCATGTGGAGAGAATTCCAAGTGCTTGTGAGAGCATGGCGAGAGACAAGAGTCTTGTGACCTAACTTCCTTCAAACCATGGAATTGCTCTCAGAATGTGTTTTGAGATATTTTCAGGTGTAGCAGATAGGAGTGAATTTACAACAGATTACTCATCATTGCTTGCTGCTGCTATTCACTTACGTGTTTAAACTATCCTTTTTATGCCTCTACAGAAAAACATGTTTTTGCCACAGAGGGTTTATGCTTGTGATTGTACACTTTACTCAGGTAACCATTCTTATCCCTCAGGGTATAAATTGTCTGATGCTCTGAATAAAGTTGGCTATTGTATGAGACTTCAGTCAGGCTCATTTATAGGCCCTGCTCTCCCAGGTTCATGCTGCCAGCTAGAATGGCAAACAATGCGCTGTGTAAATTATTTTATGGCCCTGCACACACCTTCATCTGGAACTTCCATTCTCCAGAGCCATGAGAAAATAAACATCGGTTTTGTAAGCCACTCATAACTTGACAATGTCAAACCAGGCATCTATGAATGTATGATTGTTCAGTAAGCTATAAATAAAATGAGAAAAATGAGATGTGGTTATATTTGAAGGCAGGAGAGAATGGTCATTGAGAGAGGTGACTGATGAATCCTAAGTTTTGCTTCATGACCTAGATAGAAGTTAGTTCATGTTTCTCTAATGGGAATTCTTCCTCTGAGTAGTTGTTTTTCTTGTGCTTTCCTCTGTACTGCACAGGAAAGAAAATAATTATGCTGTGTGTGCCTGGTTGACACCATAGATGAAGTAATAAGTTGTTGATATGACTCAGGCATTAAATATTCCGTTTTTTTTATATATGATGACCCACTTCCTGACCCAGTTAGTCACCCAGCCTGCCATTTACATCAAACATGATGAGAACTCTGGGCTGGAGGCGAATTATGGAGTCTTCAGATGCTGGGTCTTCCTAGCATGCTTTCTGCTTGTCAGTGCTTCTGACTCTGTGCATGAAATGAGCTGGATTGCTTACCAAAATGTTTTTTGGGGGGTCACTAATGAATGTAATTAGAGTTTCAGAGAGAGAAAATTATGCAAATAGTATTAAATATATCCTATCTATTTGCAATATGCACAAAGGTTTGGCTTGGCTTAAACGTGGAATATGATAGCACGATAGATTTTCTGATTCGGAAGTGGCACTGTTAGTTTCAAGCATACTGAACAACACAAGATGTACAAATAGTTACTTGAATGTTTATTTTAGCTCATAATGAAGTTCAAGGCAGCATGATTGTGGAGTATGCTGGTCAGCCAAGGGAGTTTCAGTGGTGAACAGTTTAAATAAGTTGCCTGAACTAGAGAAACGTGGGATCAACCTAGCTGTCATGCTAACATACAGAGGCAAGGGTGAGAAACATTGCCTAGGTGAATAGGTGACCACCTGACAATAGTTTACTCTAACCAATGGCACACTTATAGCTAGAGAAGGGTCAAAAGATAGCCAGGTACTTAAATCACTAAAATAAACAATTAATGTATTAATATACTTCTGAAAGATTTGTGTCTCTCTTGTTTGTTTTGTAAGCACCATTACAGATTTACTACTTAAAGAGAGGTGTTCCTACTTGGTCTTGCAAACTCCCCTGGTGTACCTACCTTCACTCCTCTTATTGCCTTAATCTCATATGATTTTCAACAACTAGGCTTTGGACTAACTGGCATCAAGATAGAATATCTCCTTGTCATCAAAAAATCATAAGTAATTATTAGAGGCCATGGCTCTGCTCAATGAACAATAGAACCAAATGAAGATTAACTATCTAATGCATAGACATTAAGATAAGAAAAAGGCATCAATTGCAATGGCTATCTAAAAATGGAACAATTTTTACTTTCAGAAAAAAACTGACAATGTGTGAAGTCATCCAAAGTTTTATAACTGGCCAAGTTACTAATTGAAATCTAATAGCCGGAGCTCAGGTACATGGTAAAAGTTCCTAGCATACACAGGACTGGACCCTAAGGAAATAAGTTACAGTCTAAAATGTCAGTAGTGTCACATTTGAGAAACCCTGACCAACTGAAAAAAAATATTTTATTGTCCATATAAACATATAAAAGTACAAAAGGGTCACCATATAACAGGAGTAAGCTTACAGCATATATTTAAACTAGTTTCACTGTGTACATGGATTGTCAGATCTGACTGAACATTGTGCTGTTTTCAGTTTTATTTGGTCTTAAGGATATGCATGATAATAGAGATTCACTGTTATTAACTCTGATAGAAACGCAAACACAGGGAGAGATGTGAGTGAGCCAAGGTGAGCCATACAAACAATCACTATTTCATCCCCAAGAAAATATTCAGCATAAATGGTGGCATAGAACAATCCATGTAGAGAAAGAACTTGTCATAAGATACAGAAAAAGTTTAACCAAATTAAAGAGTTGCTGATCGACCCTTCAGAGCAGGTTAATTCACTAAGTCTGTAGCGATGACATGACAAAGTGAGCATCAACACTGAGAGAGAAAGTAACAAAAAGATGAGGATGGAAAAGTATGCAATGGTTTTAGAAATTACGTGAAATAACGTAGCACAGGGCCCTGTATGCAAAGGAGAGAACCAGACTATGCAGCCTTTGACTTAAATATTACTGGGGTAATACCAGATTTGTCTTTAGACCAATAATCAATGAATGAACCTTATGCATCCTGATTTCGGAATTAGAAATATTTGACGAATTCCATTAAGATTATTCTGTGTATTCATTTAAATGCCAATTTTGTAAATGGACAAATTCAGAATGGAATATCTTTGTACAGTTTGCACATTTAGGTAACAAAATTCATTATCATTGTGATATCATGTTTATTTATTCTATTTCAAAGTATCAATATATGTAAATCACCTCCTATAGATGATTCTTACTGACATTCAAGGAATTGAGTTTATAAATATGTATTAGTATTCATTAAAATTTTAGTGACAAATACATAGGGTGTTGTTTAGTGATTTCTAAGTTCATAACTGTTATGCAGAAAGCTGAGAGTTTCTCCCTCACACAATCCAGTAGATTATCAAGTTTTTCTGACAATAAATGGCAGGAGATTGTAGGACAGGGATTGGTGGCATGCCATAGTCCATAGATCAAGTACTAACTGATTCCTAAATTTATACAACTGACAAGCTAAGGATGGATAATATGTTATTATATGATAGGAAAATGCAAAATACAAATATCTTACAATATGAAGCATTCCATTGACAACCAATTTTCAGTATCCATGAATATTTTACTCAGCTCACGACTAGAATAACATCATGCTCATTTATTTACATATGGCCGTTGGCTGATTTACATAGACAGGGCAGAGGTAGCTATTCCTGGAAGAGACAACCCTCTATGGACACTTTGCCCCAGAGTAGAAGTTGCTTGCTTAGGGCCTAGATAAGATGGATTCAGTTTTGATGTCAGCTCTTCTCCCACTAGTCACAAAGGCACAAATTGCCTCATCTGGAGACCCTTTTATCTCCAGGTATGCTATAGAGACAATTTTTATTACTACACTATGCAGTGGCTGCAAATGGTACTTATCTTCATACATATAGAACACCCAGAGTGCAGGGCAGTTAGAAGGTAACTAGGCTCTTACTAACACTGATTCATACCGGGCTCGTTCTCTACTCCTCTGGAACTTTGTTAGAGGAATACTTATACTCTCAATTTGGACATGTATTATTAACTTGCATACTTGTTTTCAACTCAATTTAAAATTATTATGCATTTTAGCTGTCAGAGCGCAGCTGCTAAGTCAACAGGCTTGGCTTGACTATGTTCAGGTTCACAAGGAGTTGAAGGCAGAGGCACTAATCAGAGTCGAAATCACATGAACTTTCTATAACCCAGGCTTGGTGTTATAGTGTTATTACCACTGCATAGTGTAGTAATAAATTTGGGTTAAATTACACATCTTCTCTTAGCAACACCAGTTAATGCACTTACTGCCACTTATGGACATTGTTTCTCTTATTTGCATAATTAAAAGTATTATACCAACATCATAAATATTAATATCTGTGTCCAGGTCTGCTGTTTTACAAAGGATGAGCCCCAGATGTTTAAAATCCTTTGAAAGACAAAGAAAATAATTCTGATGTGCACACAGAGTTGACACAGCAGGTGGTCATAATATTTAAAGGTTTACTGGCAGGCGGTCTAAATGAAACAATGAGTCAGCTCCTAGCAAAGGACCTGTGGTACCCTGTTTCCCAGGTCTAGTTCTTTCTATCTTTCTGCATATAAAATGGTAGTGGAAAACTGAAACTAGATTAAATGTCTTCATGCCGGTACTGTGTAAACATAGGAAGAATCACTTCTCTCTGCCTTAATAACAGGCAATAAACACAGCTTAAAGACTGTGCTGCCACAACCTACAGAAAATGAAAGAAGGAAGGAAGGAAGAAAAGAAGGAGTCTCCACACAGTGGAAGGAAGGAAGGAAGGAAGGAAGAAAGGAAGGAAGGAAAGAAGGAAAGAAGGAAAGAAGGAAAGAAGAAAAGAAGGAAAGAAGGAAAGAAAAAATGAAGGAAAGTCTCCACACAGTAGATTTCCTTCAAGGAAAATCTCCACACAGTAGACTTTCCTTCAACTATTTATGTTGGAGAAGACAACACTGCTGTCTTCCCAAAATATGGTAATGATTGACACTTAAAAACTCAAGTGTTTAAGTACACTAGCATGTTTTCTAGAGATAGCATTTATATCAAAATTATACCTTTTCCTCTTAAGCACTCTTGAGCGCTTATTAACACGTTGAAATCACTGGAGCTCCTGCAAGGTGGAGTTCACAGACTTGCTCTACTCTGAATGGCTCGGCATCGATATCAGGTCTTATTAACCTTATCACGTTCCAGTCCTTGAGCACAACAGGACGTGTCAGGCAGCTGCCACTGTCTGTGTGCTCTAATGCATAAACCTAATGGGCTTGATGAACAAGCTTTCCAGCAGAGACACAGCTATTTAGAGAGAGTTTTCAGGAGCAGCGACGTTATTTTGAACAAGCTATTGTCAGAACATATGGAGCCTTTATTCTGGTATAATGGTGCTTTTGTCAAAGACAATAAAATGAAATGTAAGTAACATTTCACAAGTTCAAGCAAAACTAAAAGGAGACATTTATGACGGGAATCAACTAACAGTGCTGTCTTAAAACTTCTTCTGACCATAGAAGAAAGGAATGAGATGTTGGGCCGGATTCCTTTGTACCTGAGAGCTGTATGATCATCACAATGCCCTTCATACTACATCCCACAGATACAGTTTTTGCTGATAGACAATGTCACCTTTGACATTAAATAGAGGCATTTAATATAAGAACAAGAAGAGACTTGTAAAATGGATGGGATTAATTGAAGGTAATGAGGGGTAAACATGATCACGATATATTATATACATGAGTAAAAATGTCATCATCAAGTCTGATATTATTGATAACTAGCATGTTCCAATAAAATATTACTTGTAAGCAAAATAAGCACCAGAGAACCCATCATGTTATTAAAATGGTCTTCAAAGAAAGAAAAAAAATTAAGTTAAATCGATAGCATGGACAAAGATGTCTGTTTGATACTATTTGTTCTCTTAGTGGATAACAATATTATTCTTTAGAAAAACAATTATCATCTGTGGACAACAGCATAGTGTATTTCCATCCATGGAAATGTATTGGTACAGCTGTTTTCTGATAAGACTGATGCAATCATGCTACCTCAGTTGGTTTCAAATGTCTTCTTACCGTTCCTTTATGTTTAAATTTCCATGTGTGATCGTTAACCTTACCGAATCCAGCCCTAATCTGTTTTAATCATTTTCCATGGCGCAGCTACAGGAAATTCTCCCCACTAAAAGGCATCACCATTCCTCCCTTTCACAGGCCCCATGCAGTCCCGCATCCCATCTGCACATACAGGGCATTATTGGTTGACTGAGGAATCTGCTCCCCATGCCCTATATTAAATTAGTAGCTTCTGCTGTGCGACCCTCTCCTCTACCCAAAACTAGTTCTACTATACATACCCAACTCATGTAGATGGGCCATGAGTAGTCCTGATCCCAGGATGTGGAATTCTGCACAAAATCAGGAATTCCTAAAGCTATAACCAAAAATCAGACTTAAAATGACAAAGTGTCTTAAGAAACCTTAAATAAAAGAATTTCTAGATCAGTCGCATAAAAAGTGATATGGACCATGCACTCTGTCATGGGGGCTTTCTGAACCCCGGGCATCGAACTTCAGAGTTTCCTTCTCCAGGCTCCTGCAGCCTCACTGGTTTGTTCTAGTCCTAAACCTCATATTGACCCCTCTTCACACTTTGGGATTTTCCTAAGTATACAAATCCTCACTTCCGTTCTTGACGAGTCCCTTGGCAATTACTGTGTTCACTGCCCCCGGAACTTTTATGTCTTCCTCTTCCTTCTCCTTGGAACAAATACAGACCAGCAAACTTCAGCTGCTTCTGCATGGCGGAGCATTGTTAGAGAGAAAGATGGACTCAGGCACTGCCTCTCCCTGTGCATCCAAGGACATGGTTCCAAATCAAACATGTTTTCTTTGTCCAAATTCTCTTTTATTACAAGGACGCCATTCTTTCGGTAGCTGAAAGTATTTTGTAAAAGCAATTTCTATAGACATGCCTTTTGTAAGATGTAGAGAAGGGGGTATACTAGTTAGCTTTCCAACACTGTGATAAAGGATCTGAGTTAATTAAATTGATTAAAGTAGAAATGATGACTCATGGGCACACAGCTTTCAGAACAAGTTGGTTGACTCAGTTGTTTTGAGTCTGAGGTGAGGCAGGAAGCACATAACAGAGTAAAGATTCTCACCTCATAGTGCCAGGAAACAAAAAAGAAAGGGAAAGGATCTTGTGTCTCCAAATTCCTTTCAAAGGCACACACCAATGACCCCCTTTTAGAAGGTTCTATCTCCCAATACCACCCCAAACCAGTGACTAAGCCTTTAGCAATTTGTCCTTTGGGATGGACACCTTCAGATTACAGAGCTAGTGTTGAATCCCCTGGAGTGACGATGGTTCTGGACTGTGAACACGCTGAGGGTCTGCATATTTCCACTCTTTCCATGGGGTAGGTGGCTGCTGCAGGCAAGAGACGGGCACTTCCCTTCCTCCAGATGAGCAAGGCTCTGGGAAACACTGAGCAGGTTAGGTTCTGGTTTAGTAGTTTCTCTGAGAGAAAGCCTGCCTAAGAAGGGATGGCTACTTGTTTCCTCACAAGTGAGAGAATTTTATCCAGCACTCACGAAAAAAATGAGGTCAGACTCCTGTGACAACATGCATGACACACATTTACCCACACACACGCACACGCCCACTCACTTGCGCACACACATGCACACACGCATGTATGTACACACGCATGTATGTACACACGCATGCACACACACGCACACACATGAGCATGGGCACACTCGTGCACACACACATGTACACATATGCACGCACGCACAAACACATGCACACACATGTACACACATGCACACACACACACAAACACATGCACACACACGTGTGCATACACATACATGCACACACTCACGCACACACACACATGCATGAGCACACACACCAACATGCATGCCCAGATACAATGTCGTCTATGATTTCTCCCCCTCATTTCTCTATACTGAACCTCTATAAGGTCATTAGTTCTGCTCAAGGATGTTGAGCTTCTCTGCGTTCACCTGTGTCCTTTTCACTCTCTGCTTCTGGGAGGAATGTTTGTCCTATAGCCTCATTTTTCTTATAAATCTACAATAAACTCCTCTTTGGAATGCAGTATCTAGCTTCCTTCCTTGAGTACTTTGCAATACAAAGTGTATCAACTGTGTATCTACTTCATTGTCATTTAAATACAGACGGCTTCTACAGCACACCTGATCCACGTCCTAACTCTAATGAATGAGATGGCCCATCCGAGACAAGGTACTTAAAGCCTTGCCTATATTATTATAAAATACTACAAAATTATTAAGAAAGAGTATGAAACACTCTTTTAAAAATGCTTGTGATGCTTGTGACCCTTGGCACATTCAATAGACTATGAACTTTATGTGTCTTTCCTATTTTAACATGTCTGAGACCACTCTGTATTCCCATTTTTGTGGCCACATCCTAGCACACAATTCATAAGGAATATGTGTTGGAGCTAGACCTCTCTTTTGTGACTTTAGTTTTGGCTTAAGAGAGAAAGCAAGGGTTGAAAAGGACATGTTTAGCACAACCCCCAACTACAGAGTTCTGGAAAGTCAAGTGAAGTCCAGGTTTTAGTGAATGCTGATTACTCCCCTGGCTGAAGAGATTGCTTCTGCTTTCTTCCCACCAGCACGCTGAGGATGATAGGCAATTCCCCTTCTCTGTTTCTCTGTTGATAGCGTTTCTAACCTCGCTTTGTTTCTCACACCCAGAGATAAATTGAAAAGATAAGATGAAAGAGCCATGCAGATAAAAATGTGACCAAAAAGCAGAGGGTGGGGAAGGG
>NC_022009.1:121417891-121429234 GCF_000317375.1 Microtus ochrogaster | reverse complement strand
CCCCAATATAATCCAGCTTCACAACCCCCCAATATAATCCAGCTTCACAACCCTCCCCCAATATAATCCAGCTTCACAACCCTCCCCCAATATAATCCAGCTTCACAACCCTCCCCCCAATAAGAAGCCTGCAAAAGCTTCCGTGGTTCTTAGAGATCAGAGTGCTGACAGCTCAAACAAGACAGTTGCATTGGTCTGAATCTTGTCATTTGGGGGGATAGGGCTGCCTGTAACAAGTTAATTTTTGAAATACTAAGACCAATTCCCTAAAAAAGTATCCTCAGACTTACTTTTGTTTGTTGGAGTTTTGCTCTGTTCCGGAAGGGGAGAGGGAGCACAGATGGCTTGAGTCAGAGCACTGTGTTCATTGCAGCTGGAGTTGCTTGACTTTGAAGCTTGAAACTTTTGCACCTCAGACATTTAACCAGTGGCCACATTCAAACCCAAATGTCAGCACCAAGAAATGCCAAGTATTTCATGAAGATTGTGCTCATGAATTTTACATGTGAGGCTCATGCTCTCTGATCTTTTAAGATGTTCCCTCTCACCTTTATTTACTATAACATTTAATATTTCAAAGACACTCTAGTCATTTGTTAGTCAAATTTGTTACTCAAAGAAATTTCAAGAATATTGGTTCTGAAATGTTTTCATTTTACCAATATTGAAGCATTTTCTAATGCTAATTCTACACCATTTAACAGAATATCCAGATGTGTTCTCTGGGCTCTTCAACACACTCTCTTTTTGTGATCAGCATTTCAATACTTTTTTAATAAAAGAATCATTAATCAGGTGGTTTGAAGAGTGATTGGTACCCAGAACAGATATTTAGAAGACATAAGAATAGAAAGAATTCACAAAGTATTTTTCAAGTTTAAAACAAAATTTTGTGGAAAAATCTACTTTAATTAGAGTAACTATGATTAATTAACTAGAATTTTTGTTTCAGTAAGGATTTAAAAAATGTATGTTATATTCCTTTCCATATCCCTCCCTCTGCTCCTTCTAAAGGATGAAGAGAAAATGAGTAATGTATGGATTATTACCAAATTTACAGAACTATAAGCTCTTTTAGTTCCTATCAGGCCCCTGAGAAGATTCAGATTTCCAATTTAAATACCTTCATCTAAATTAAAGAATACTGTTATCATAAGAAAGAAAAAGTGTTTACCAAACAGCCACAAAAAACCCACCACATCAACAATAGAAAACCATGAACTTTAAAAAGACTTTAGCTATAATGACAACCAATGCTGAGTTTGTACATAACAGATAACACAGTAAGTATTTTTTTTTTATCTTTAAAGATTATAATGTTGCTGACCTGGTCAAGAGGAAGGGGCACATTGAAATTCCAGCAACCCATTGCACACTGTAGCATAGGAAAGAAAATATATGTGTTCCCTGCTAAGTCTTGACCTCTTTATTTAATATATTTTTAACTGTAGAATTTTGTATATGCATATAATCTTGTCTTCATATCTACCCCCAATTTCTCCCACATCCACCTCTACCCCCACATTCCCCAATGTGGTGTGCTTTTTCGCCCCTGTGACTAAATCATCTTGCCCACATACTCCTGGATATGGGATCATTTACTGGAGCTTGCTGCACTATTTCTTTATGCAGTAGAATTTTGGTTCTGGCCGCCCAGCTAGCTTAGACCCAAAATGATCACACAGAAACTGTATTAATTAAATCACTGCTTGGCCCATTAGCTCTAGCTTCTTATTGGCTAACTCTTATATTAATTTAACCCATTTCTATTAATCTGTATTTCACCACAAGGTCATGACCTACCAGCAAAATTTCACCATGTCTATCTCCAGCAGCAGCTCCATGGCATCTCTCTGACTCCGCCCTCTTTGTCCCAGCATACAGCCTAGCTTTTCCTGCCTAGTTCTGCCTACCCTTGCCATAGGTTCAAAGCAGTTCTTCATTCATTAATCAATAAAAGCAAAACATAGACAGAAGGACCTCCCACACCACAGGGGGGCTTTGGAAAATGGGCTTTGTCACCAGCACCATACATGTTCAGAGTGATGACAGTCAAGCCATCAGCATGTTCTTCACCTTGATGGCCTTTTCCCCTCTTGCCTAGCAGGGTACTCGGTGAGGCTGTTCCCATCCCATTATCTAGATGATATAGTTGAATAACGGACACCTGGGGACCGCTGTGACAGTGTTACAAATGCCAGTATTTAATAAACAACATTATGCACCAGAAAAGTTAGGGTCACATCTTGTTCTGCAAAGTGAAGCCAGCCTCCTCCGACAGGTACCCTGCACTGTATCTGCTTCTATTCGCTTAATCCTCTTGCGTGGAGAGAAATTTATTTGTAATGTAAGTTATTTTTTTTCTGCAAATAAACTAGAACAAATCGAAATTCCCTTCCCCACAAGACATTCTGACTCCACCATAAAATCCTTTGGTAAGCTCTGTAAACAGAGAGCATAATTAAATTAGCAAAGCATGAGAATTCTACTATGCCCACTCTGGTTGGCTGCCACACGATTTGCATATCAAGGAGAAAAGCAAATACTTCTCAAAGATTATTTCCCATTATCCGCTGTTAATAACATGCCTCTTGGTACTGGCTAAACCATTTCAACTCCGTCAGCAAGCACATTTTAAAGCAGATTCTGTTGACAGGTGCAGTTCTGAGGGCTGTTTCTTCCTCTGCGGAATTGCAGCTCCCTCCCACTCCTAGACCTTCCTTGTAAATGGTTCTGAAACCCACTGATGCCCGGATGTTTTTATTACAGGGTGATTCATCTAGTTTTTAATCTCCTGGCCTTTTCTGCGGGGTGATAGAATCTCAAACATCACAAGCAAAAATGCTCACTTGCATTTACATTTTTACACTTAAAGTGAGCGGCCCCCCGACAATGTAGTTGACTCAGAACGGTTAAGGCAACCCTTGTGTGTATAATCTACTGCCTACACACCTGTGGGGGAGTATGGTTTAGCAAGAGGGGTCACTTGGTAGAGGTCACTGTGCATTTCATTTATTTGAAATTTAGTCTATTTTGGCTCTGTTCATGTCCATCAATTTACTTGATTAAATTCTGCTGAAGAACAAGATACAGATCTATGAATTTGTCATTCACATGTATTTATGTGCATGGAAGCAACTTATTGATATTCTAATTGAGCAGTCATTACTCACTCTTTATCAAATGTGCACACTTCTCGCTACCGTCCAAGCTGTGCCTGAAGCCAGGTAAGGAGCCAATTCCAAGACAAGGGCACTGCTTCTGTGGTTACTGAAGTCATATAGCAAATGCCTGGATACAGACTAAATGAAAACTACAGGCACAAGGTAAATGGACTTTGAATATTATGCTAGCCTCTTCTTTGTCGTCCAGACCTAGTAAAGATTATCAGTTAGCACTGAGCTATGGCTTATGGTTCCATACATTTTTATTTGCCAAAAAAATAACAAAATTGAAGTTAACAACAAGTATAACTTGGTGATATAGGGCAACTTAGGCTGTGTACCTTTGTGTTGTATTTGTATTCCTCAGTGATTATTATAGAAACAGTCCTAAGAAATTCTATTGCATAAAGAAATAGTGCAGCAAGCTCCAGTAAATGATCCCATATCCAGGAGTATGTGGGCAAGATGATTTAGTCACAGGGGCGAAAAAGCACACCACATTGGGTAATGTAGGGGTAGAGGTGGATGTGGGAGAAATTGGGGGTAGATATGAGACAAGATTATATGCATATACAAAATTCTACAGTTAAAAATATATTAAATAAAGAGGTCAAGACTTAGCAGGGAACACATATATTTTCTTTCCTATGCTACAGTGTGCAATGGGTTGCTGGAATTTCAATGTGCCCCTTCCTCTTGATCTTTAGCTTATTTCCTTAGAGCTTTAAATAAAGTCTCTAGAGATCAGCATTATCCCACGGAACTGCCTGAAATGATGGAAATGTTTCGGCATTCTGCACAGCAGAATACATAGCCACTAGCCATATGTGCCTCATGAGCATTTGAAATCCGGCCAGTGTTACAGTGAGACCGCTTTTTAATTATGTTTAACTTTAGCTAACTCACACATGCACACGTAGGGGGCGGTCAGAACATTTCCACTCAGACCTCACCATGCATGGCTCATGTTTGCAGACCCACACAACCTGGATACGGATGGCGTTTTGCATAGAATCTTATTCAAATGTTTTCTTCTATTCAGCGCCAGAGAGCTGACTCCTGACTTTTGGAAAGACCGTTACCATAGTACCTTGCTGCTCCTAATTCCTGCTGCCTTTTGTTCCGGTTAACCACAAAATTGTTTTGTGAACAACAAAATAGTTCAGGTTGTTTCTCATTAATTCCATTTAAAAATCTTTGAAAGTGCTTGTTAAAATGGAGAATGATAAACATTTCTCACGATGCTACACAGTATCTTGAGTAGTGTTGCTTGTTCTTAGAATTTTCACCAAAGGAGGCACAAGAATAAAATGAGGTTGGATTGAGTATAGGAAGCAGCAGACATGGTTGCTTTCACAGAAACTTCAAGAATATACATTTGCTCTTTCTCCTTTGCTTTGCCTCTAAAGTCCTGAAGACAGAGTCACTTCTGAGAATAAAACACATAATTTGGTCCCTGAAGCTGGACGTCACAGCAGAGCTTTGACTGAAGGGATGAAAAGTATGTGTATTTACACATTTTAAGATGAATCACCCATTTAGGAATGGTCCCCACACAGTGCCTAAATGTCCCTGTGTTTCACAAAATGCTTGCCTTCTGGCTTCTCTAAGCACCACTAAGCTGTTTGTGTGTTAGAACTGACAAGTACTGAGTCCTGGATCACTGTAAAGACAGGCAGAATCTCGGGTACCAGAGGAAGCAGCATTGGCAGTGGTTCTAGAATTTGCATTACCTATTGAAATAGAGACACTTTTCTTTTTACCTGTTTATCAACATCCTCTGCAGCCATAGAGGCTACTTTTGCAAGATAAAAAGAAAATCCTCAGATATGTTAGAAACCTTTGTTTTATAATTGATCTCTAAGCTCTGAGGGGAGATGAACATCCCATTTAGGAATGAGTGCTTCAAAGTCTCTTACTCTCTGCACATTGTCTAGGTGAGGGACTCTGTGTTAATTCCCTTCACTGCAGAAGAAGCTTCTCTGATAAGGATTGAGCAAGGCACTGATCTGTGTGTATGGAAGTGTGTCACTAGGGATCATTCTGTGTTGTGTTCCTATAGCAGAATCATAGCAGGGGGATTGTTTGAGCAACTTAACAGGACATCTGAAAGATCTAGAACAAAAGGAAACAAACTCAAGCAGAGGGAATAGATGCCAGGAAATAATCAAATTAAAGGCTGAAAACAAAATAGAAATAAAAAAGCAATACAAAGAATCAATGAGCAAAGTGTTGGTTCATTGAGAAAATCAACAAGATAGATAAACCTTTATCCAAACTAACCAAAAGGCAGAGAAGGAATTTGCAAATTAACAAAATCAGAAATGAAAATGGGGATATAACAACAGACATAGAAGAAATTCAGATAATCATTAGGTCATACTTCAGAAATGTATACTCCACAAAATTAGAAAACTTAAAGGTAATAGAAAATTTTCTGGATATATATCACATACCAAAATTAAATCAAGAACAGATAAAGTTTAAACAGGCCTATAGCCCCTAAGGAAATAGAAGTAGTCATCAAAAGTCTCCCAACCAAAAAGAGCCCAGGGCCAGACAGTTTCAGAATAGAATTCTACAAAAATTTCAAAGAAGCAGTAATACCTATACTCAAATGATTCTACAGAACAGAAACACAAGAGACATTGCCAAAGTCTTTTGAGGTGACAGTTACCCAGCTATAGAGACTTGCATGGGTATGGATCTTGGTTTATTGATACAAATTTAAGGTCAATTTTGTTATACTGTATATATGTATTTCTGATCTTGATTAAGGTATGATGTTTGTCCATCTCATTTAAAAAACGTAGTGTATAATTAAGAATTTTAGGTTAATAGATAGTGATCCATAATAGTCAAGCTTGTAGTCATGTTAGTTAGGTTTTCTAGATATATAGAGATATATTTCAGTGAGATACGTATTCTTTAAATCTTTCAGAGACCTTCAGAATATGGCATTTAAAATATTTTAAGAATTTAGGACTTATCATGACAGTGAGACACATCTGCTCCTGGCAGCACCAAGCTACTTCAAGAGGAAGAAGGGAATCAAAGAGGCTTCTTATAAAGTTTGCTAGCCATTTGTACAAGAAACTACTCTTGACTGGACTGCTTAATGCTATGCTGTATGAACTTAACATGCAGGACCAACAGAGAAATGACTCCTGAACTTGCATAAAAGTGAGATGATTCTTCATGCTTCCTGCTTCATGAAAGAGTCTACCAGACATTCCAATGACACAGAATTTCCGGAGGCATTACCATCCCTGGCATCAAGCTCTGTTATAGAGCTACAGTAATTAAAACAGCCTGGTACTGGCATAAAAACAGACAGAAGGACCAATGGAACCAAATCAAAGACCCAGATATTAATCACATACCTATGAACACCTGATTTTTGACAAAGAAGCTAAAATTGTACAATGGAAAAAAGAATCTTCAACAAATAGTGTTGGCATAACTGGATGTCGACATGTAAAAGAATGCAAATAAATTAATACCTATACCAATGCACAAAACTTTAGTCCATAGAACCTCATTGAAGAGAAGTGGGAATTAGCCTTCAACATATGGTCACAAGAGACCACTTCCTAAATATAACCCCAGTATCACAGACCACTATAGAGCAGCAATTAATAAATAGGACCTCCTGAAATTGAGAAGCTTCTGTAAGGCAAAGGACAAGGTCACTGAGATAAAACAGCAGCCTACTGAATGGGGAAAGATCTTCACTAATCCCATAGTGGATAGAGGGATGATCTCCAAAATATTCAAAGAACTCAAGAAATTTAGTCATCAAAAGAACAAATAACCCTCCCCCCAAAATGGGGTACAAATGTAAACAGAAAATTCTCAACAGAAGAATTGCAAATGGCTGGAAGACATTTAAGTAATTGTTCAATATCCTTAATCATCAGGGAAATGCAAATCAAAACAAGTCTGAGATATCATCTTTTTTTGTTTCTGATATACCATCTTACACTGACCAGAATGGCTAAGATCAAAAACATCAATGATAGTTTATGCTGGAGAGGATGTGAAGTAAGGGGAACACTCCTCCATTGCTGGTGGGAGTGTAAACATGTACAGTCACTTTGGAAATCAGTTGGTAGTGTCTCAGAAAATTAGGAATCAGTCTACTTCAGGACTGAGAAACACCACTCTTGGGCATACACCCAAAATATGGACACTCTTACCACAAAGGCATTTACTCAACTGTGTTCATAGCAGCATTATTCATAATATCCAGAACCTGGAAACAACCTAGATGCCCCTCAACGGAAGAATGGATGGATAAAGAAAATGTGTTTCATTTACACAATGGCATACTACTCAGCAGTAAAAAAAACATCTTGAAATTTGCATGCAGATTGGTGGAACTAGAAAAAGCTGTCCTGAGTATAGTAACCCAGACCCAGATAGACAAACATTGCATGTACTTACTCATATGGATATTAGGCAAAGGCAAAGAATTAAAAGCCTACAGTCTATGATTCCAGAGAAGCTAGGAAACAAGGAGAACCCTACGAGAAACACACAAGGATCCTCCTGAAAAGGGGAGACAGATCAGACCTCCTGAGAAAATTAGGAGGTGGGGAAGAAGAAACAGTGGAAGGGACAGAGGGAGAGGAGAAGGGAAGGAAAGAGAATAAAATGAGGGAACAGGATGCTCAAGAAGGGGGAGGACAGTGAGGGCGAGAAAGAAAAGAGATTTATTGAGTGAGGGAGCCATTAAACGGCACTAGGAAAATTCCCAGAAATCTACAAGGATGACACCAACTAAGACTCTAACCAATAGTGGAGAGGGTTTCTAAATGGCCTTCCCCTGTGCTCAGACTGATGACTAGTTTAATTGTCTTTATAGAACCTTCATTCAGCAACTGATGGAAGTAGATGCAGAGATCTACAGAGAAGCACTGGGCCGAGCAACCAGAGACTAGTCCAAGAGAGGATCAAGACCATGATGGTGATACCCACAGAAACAGCTGACCTGACTCTGGACTGAGAGTGGGAAAACCCGCATCAGACTAAACTAGGCCCAATGAATGTGGTGGGGAGAGGGGACAGCTGTAAGGCTTGGGCAGTCTGTGGGTCCACCGGCAGTAGGTCCAGGATTTATTCCTACTGCATGAACTGGCATCTAGGAGTACATTCTCTTTGGAAGGATACTTTGCTCAGCCTAGATATAGAGGTTAGGATCTTGGTCTTGCCTGGAAGTGAAGTGTCTGATGCTTTCCAATTGGAAGTATCCCTTCCTGAGGAGTGAAGCAAGGGGATGGAGGGAAGGCTGGAACTGGAGGAAGGGAGGGACTGGGAATGGGGTAGCTATGTAAAATGAGGAAAGATTGCATTAAAATTTCTTAATAAAAAAGAAAGTATTAAATAAGAAATCACAAAATATTTTTGTTTAAAATCAATGGTCACAGCACTCAAATAGTGTCAGTAAACATATCTGAGTAAAATAATAATTGATAATGACTATGAGGCATATAGCCATTATTTTTCATTTGTAGAGTCAACATAGTTAGAGAAAGACTATTTCCAAATCTTCATATGTTTAAGACTTTATTTCTGCTCTTCATTTCATTGCTGAGCTCCTGGTTGTGGTTTCCTTTTCTAAATAAAGGCGATTCCCTGCGGTTTACAGAGAACTATTTCAAGAGCACATCATCTCCCACAGCTTATTCTTTGCTTTAGGTCATATTTTACAGATTATATTTAAGGCAGGAAATTGTATTTGTTTAAATTCAAAGTAAGTATATCTCCAAATCTAGCCAAAGATTTCAGTGCATAAGTAAATGAAATAAATGTTTGCCAGCTGATCTGCATTAAAACGAAGGATTGTACGGTATGGTGATTGAAATAAATAGGAGCAAAGTAGTTCTGGAATCTATGTGGTAAATATGAGAAATAGTGTGTGTGTGTGTGTATGTGTGTGTGTGTGTGTGTGTTTGGTTTGTGTTTTTATGTGTGTGTGTGCATGAATGTATGTGTATATTGTGAGTATATGTGTGTGTAAATGTGTGTGTGAGTGTGTATGTGTGCATACATGCATATATACGCATCATTCAAAAGTATTCTTAGCTTGGGAATATGAAATCATATAAACAAGATGCAGCAGTCTCCCCTTCGTTTCTCTTCATGTGTCTCCCGTTACAGTCGACCTCAATCTTCACTGAAATAACTTTTGAACTGTGTGCCATTGGAATGCTGCAGCTACACCATTTCATTTTGTCTCACCCAGACATGAGTTATCCCTTAGAGATATTTTAAAGGAGAAGGAGAGATGAAATTTACATTGCTTATATTAAGTAAGTGATCATCAGCTTTTATTTGCTACAGCAGATACCTGAGATAATCAACTTAAAAAACGGGGAAAAAAAAGTTTATTCAGGATCACATGTTTTGGCACTGTTGGTTTGGGTCTGTGGTGAGATAATACATCAAGATGGTATACCACAAAACCAAAAGCATTCATCAAAGACCTGGAAATTAAGGGAGAGAGCAGAGGGCTGGGGTCCCACAATCCCCTTTGTGGACATACCTGACCCCCACTGATCTCTCTTGTTCTACATCTCTTGAAGACTCCTTACAGATTCACCATGGAACCACATTTAACACAGAGACTTTTGGGGATGTCGGAGAACCAAACTATACATGGTATATTGCTATAGTTTTTCTAGGTCATTATTAAATAGTCAGTCTTTTACTCTGCTTAATTTATTCATGGGTTTAAGTTGTACTCTAGGTATGTATAGGAAAAATGTTTAACATTTATGTCTCAGCACTCAGCAGTTTCCAGTATCCACTGGGGGTTGAGAAATATATTCTCTGTTGATACGTGAAAACGTGGGTCCATTTTGAACACAGCAAACACACAGACAAAGCCTCACAGAACATGCCCAGTATCTACTGAGACATTTCATGAAGCCGATATTCAGGAAAAAAATTGCATGGAACGTATCAGATTTAGAGCCGAGGATTCTGGAAGTAAAATTAAAGGCTGACCGAGGCAATGTGCTCCTCTTCTTTCAGGTTCTGCAGCTTTGGCACCAGCTCCCAGTTCTGCAGAGCAAAGGCCTGCTCGTCTCCCTGAGGCAAAGAAGGGGCTTGATGAACAGTTCTGAGAACTCCAGATTTAGGAAACAAGCTTGAGGACATATATTTTAAGGATATGTATGTGATTCTTATTTTAGATCTTTATTATGCATGCACAAGAGCACCAGTTTCTGATTTCGTATCTATTCAAACAAAAGCAAATGTAAAAATATTAAAAGTCCAAAAGGAAACAAAGTCAGCTTCTCTAAATGTGACAAGGTAGAAAAATGTGAACTTTCAGAGATTAATTTAAAGCCCTGCGTAGTGTTTTTATTTTCAGAGCATCAAAAATAGCTCATGATGAATGTCTTTCCCATCTAATGAACATCAGGACTGCCCTATTTGCATTCTGGATTAGAGATGGGAAGCAGAGTTCTTCTAGAATATATTAGGAACCAAGAATAAAATGTCTCATATGCTCTGCTTGACACAATGAAGGCATTCTCACAGTGATGCAGCTATCAATGACTCAAATAAACAGCGGTGTAAGAACCCAAGTACTCTGGAAAGCAAAAGCAGCATGAGTCCTTGAGGGTTGTTTTTTTATTATGAAATAATTTAATGGTTTAAAAGTTACAGAAAAACCAAATCACAGAAATTCCCACAAGATATTCATTCCTACTTTTGTGAACAAACAGAAGATTCCAGATGCATAACTACAGTCTTGATTAAAGAGCACACCCGAACTTCAAACCTTCAGTGCTTTAACATAAGCTTCTTGGCAATAAGCAGTATGCAAATGTAGACAGTGAAGGAAAACCACTTCTGAAAGCTGCCATATGCATTTATGTAAACAGCTAGTGAATTAAGGAACGTGGGGTTTTATTCCACTAAATGATTTCTGCCCGGAAAACTAAAAAGCTGGGATGCTATTGACTATTGATTGCACTCTGACACAGACCAGGTGAAGAGTGGCATCTTGTGTTCATTTGTCCAGGTCATAATTAGTAAGTCACTGAAATGATTAAGGACACTTTTAGTCACCCTGCTCTAAAAAACGTTCATAATTGTAGACAATAAGCTTAGTCCACACTCTTCCCTGTCCACTCAGTCTCTGCACACCCCATCCCTTTTCATC
>NC_022009.1:121416275-121417750 GCF_000317375.1 Microtus ochrogaster | reverse complement strand
CTCTGTTAGATCATAGTTTATGGACAATATAATGCATACATTTGAAGTGCATATTAATGAGTTTTGACACTTGATACACCACAACCAAGACACAGGGCCCTCTCTCTTCTACCTTTCCGTGGTAAAGATTTCCATGTTGCCGCCCTCAGTGTAGATACGCATTGGGTTTTCTGCCACTTAGGATAGATCACACAATTTCCCGGATTGAAGTCATGAAGTAGTCACTCATTTGTTAGGTTTCTTTCTCTCAGCATCATGTTTTATGAAGATTCTGTGTGGCTGAATGGATGTGCCAAGCACTCACCTCTTGAGACAGAGAAGGAGCGAAATTAAATTAACAGCTACATTTCGAGAACCATTAGAAAAGCACTGTACACCAGCAAGAGTGAGATCAGAACACTGTAAGCGTGAGAGAAAGGCTACTTGACTCCACAGACAGGGAGAAGGGAGGTGGTTGCTCCTCTGCAGGCTTGAAGGAGAAAGATGCCCAGCAAAGCACCACTAGTATGGACGGATGCTGGCAGCTCTGCCCTCTGAAAAGTTCCAGAGTTGTCGCAGGCTTGCAGCCCACTTAGAAGATCACCTGAAATTTGTGCAGTCATCTAACTACGGAAAAATAATTCATTTTTCCCGAGATCTCCCAGAGACTTCCAAGAAGGGAGCAGTCTGAGTTTGACCAGGCTAAGGATCGGGATCCCGGAAATCCAATCTCTGGGCTCCATAGCCCATGACTTCATAGCAATATCTCAGCAGGCAGCTTGTTGCTACAACTCAGGTGGCAGCTTTTCAAAATGGGTGTGGTCAAATCCTATTGCGTATCCCATGCTGTAAGGAAGAGGAAGGCAACACGGAGGTGAATGCAAGGCTCTGCCACAGAGAACAGGAAGCTCAGGATGCCCTCGTAAACCAATCACGAAGCTCCATAAGACACAAAGTATAACCAGAGCTCTTTGGCTTAGAGGATACAGGTCACAACCCCAGGGAGATGGTCACTGTATTGAATTTAAACTGGATATTCCCTGCCTCACAATAATGATGAGAAATGAGGCGTCATTTTTAAAAGACAGTTCTGCTTTTTGTTTTTGTTTCTATTTTTGGTTTGGGTGTTGAGGGTTCTAAGGGTTTCTCCATAGAGCAGAGAAACAGCAAGTAGCCCTGGTTGTCCTGGAACTTGCTTGTAGACAAGCCTGGCCTTGAACTCACAGAGATCCACCTGCCTCTGCCTCTTGAGTGCTGGGGATGGTTCTGTTTTTTAAGGTGTGGGTTCATGCCAGAAATGGGGCTGGGTAACCTTAGTTAAATCTGATGCAGCCCATTGAAACTGCTTACTGAGTTCTCTAGCCAGCACTGTGCCCAATGGATGTTGCTGAGTGGCTTTGTGACCAGTGTCTGAATTTCTCTTCGTTGTCACCTACAACTCCTGGAAAACATCCGTAGGTATCACTCTAGAGAATGGAAAATCCGACTCAGGCCCT
>NC_022009.1:121413937-121416000 GCF_000317375.1 Microtus ochrogaster | reverse complement strand
GACCAGTGTCTGAATTTCTCTTCGTTGTCACCTACAACTCCTGGAAAACATCCGTAGGTATCACTCTAGAGAATGGAAAATCCGACTCAGGCCCTATTTAAAAGGAAGCCACTAATATTGTGTTTTTATGCCTCTTAGAGATTATCAAAATGAATTGAATTTCTAATATTTTATTTAGCAAATCAAGGGAAAAATAAAATTTTATAGTGTATTTTTTCTAGCTATCTAGAATAAAATGATTTCAAAATAAAAAAAATCCCCACCAAGATGGATAAGAAATTCTTAATAAAAAATTAGCCCCTCAAGATTCCCCATTAAAAATTTTAGAAATGCTTTTTTTTTCTTTGTTTCAGCAAATGGTGTATCCTTAGAATTTAGGGATGGATTTAGAACTATCCCTCAATGTACTATACAGGAATGTTTTGTTAGTATTGTTTATTTACGTTATTTAACCCCAAATAACATTTAAATCTTAGAGTTTGAGGCTCTTATGCATATGGAAATACTATATGAGTCCAAATTTTATTTTAAGAAATTACTTATGAGATAGACACTAAACTCAAAAAGAAGTGGTTTCTGTTTGAATAGATAAATGTTAATTCACTTTAAATTAACTAAGCCATCCAGACCCTAGATGTTGGCGTGTGTTTCCATTTTCCCCAGAAGGGAAATGTATGTGCTGCAGTATCCAAATGCCACCATCATTTCTAAATTCACCGCTGCGCTGCGGAAAGAGAAACAACAGAAGCAGCTGTCTGCTCCCTCCACGTTTAGGAGTGAATTCAGTAACTCCCAGAGTAAACAGAATTGGCGACTCCCCGTCAAACACAGTCGACCTGTGTTGTTCAGCGGACTTCTTATTTCCTTAATATTCCACTTTGGAATACAAAAAGGTTGAGATGGGTAAAATATGCAAACATTTCCATTTGTAAATCAGCCCGAGGGAGGGGAGAAGCCGTGTTAGGTTCTGTTGAATCCCTGTGGCTCTCGCAGTTGAGCTCCGCTCATTCACCAGGGCTGAAATAGGTATTAACAACTGAACGACATTTACTAATGACATCGGGTTCCAAACACAGCCCCTAGCTCAAACCAGTGAGGGGATGGAGCTGGCTTTTCACCTTTGCTGTCCTGACACCCTGGCTTCACATTCCGACTACACAACATGACACCCGTCTTGTATACAAGGAGCACAATCCCACTTGAAACCATCAGCAGTCCTGGCCCAGGGGCGCATGTGAGAACACTGCATCACAGACAGCCTGCAAGTCACAACTTCGGAGTCGGTTTCAGCTCTGATCCAATCAGAGACTTAACATTCTCACCTGACAGACTTCAGGCATTCCCTCTCACCAGGGTAGTGTGGGTTAGAAATCAGGCAGCAAAGACAGGGAGCAGAAGACGGAGAAGGGAAGCCAAGCTGCACTATTGTTAACAATTGAGGATGAAGGGAAAATGAAGACCGAGATGCACAGAGACCGTAGCGTTTTCTGCAGTTATCACTATTTGTGCTGTCTAAGTTTATTTTGTAAGTCTTGGCTCTAGAATGGGAATGCCATGCGTTATATCTATAAACAGATGTATTTTATGTTTATAGCAAGCTAGATGTAACTATCTCAAATAATGTTCATTTCTTTATGGCAAAACTTACAAAATTCTTTTTTTCTCCATCTTTTTTAGCTTGTTATTCATTATAATTCTCTGTAGTCATTCTGTTGTACAAAGCATGGTGTATGTGCGGTGTGTGTGTGTGTGTGTGTGTGTGTGTGTGTGTGTGTGTATTGGGATGCTTTTGCCATGATGATTATGTGTAGGTCAGAAGGCAATTTTGTGAAGTTAATTCTCTCCTGCCACATTTTTGTGGGTTTGGGAGCTTGAGCTAAGTTGACTGGGTTGCAGAGCAAGCACCTTTACCTGCTGAACCACCTCAGTGGTCCTTGAAGACTTCCATCCTCCAATCAGCTCATTCTACCAGGCTAATGAGCTCTGATTCTTAAATTGGGGACGACGTACACTATTTTCCTTGAGTAGGTCAACACACATGATTGAAATGGTCTGTGATGTCA
>NC_022009.1:121406363-121413291 GCF_000317375.1 Microtus ochrogaster | reverse complement strand
GACACAGCAAGGCACGGCACGTTTGTCTCCTCCAGAATAGACACAAGGACTCCCTCCTGGACTTGGATGGCGAGGATGCAGTAAAACACACAGCTTTCTTCTACAATAGAGCCTTAAGGAATGATGGAGTGCTCTCTGTAAAATCCCTTCTGTCCAGTTACTAACATGTTTGGTCCCGTGACACTTCTTATTTCCTTATATTCTATGTAGGAAATAAGTAACACTGTATTAGAATGGAGTACCAAGTAAAGAACTAACTTAATCTATTTGGAAATAAGTAACACTGTATTAGAATGGAGTACCAAACAAAAAACTAATCTAATCTATTTGCAGTTTCAATAGGTGTGTACTTTCATTAATTAACACTCATGTCTCTAGGGAGATGGCTACATAACACTTTGCCCTAATAGTTCAGTCTTCTATAGCAAAACGCTATGTACTGGATGGATACAACCTCACAGACTCATCTTATTATACAATTCTGAAAGAGATCGAGATCATGTTGCTGGCACTCTGCTGCCATTCTGGCTCATGGGCAGCCTCTTCTCATTGGACCCTCACAAGGTGGAGAAAGCAAGGAAAAGCTCCCCTGTGTCTCTTCCTGTAAGAACTGGAATCCCGTCATGAGGGCATCACCTTTATAAACTTACTCTAAACCTGATGTTCCCTAAAAATCCATCTCTAAACTCAATCACTTGGGGCTGGCTGGGTTAGAACTTCAGTATATGAATTTGGAAAGGAATAAGCTAAGGCTAAAGAATTCCCCAATCAAAATAAAACACCAAGATTCCTGCTCTCCCGTCTTATCAGCAACGCAATAGAGAGGAAAAGTGATCATTTATACATGAGGGGAAAGAAAGGAGATGATTGTGAAGGATGCTTCCTTGTGTTTGTGGAACTAACTAGGAGTCTGCCTGCTGTGTGGATACCCATGTGAAGTCTATCAAGGGAACACTGAAATCAAGCAGTGTGTAGAATTCAACTCCGGTCTCCCTAGTCAAAGCCTACAGCATCTTTAAGACATCCCAGGAGCATGCTGTGCCCCACTTTATAAAACACAACTATAGTCCCAGCAGTGTCAAAATGAGCATTTGGCCTGCCTCCAGGTTCTCAGGGGAAAGGAACAAGGGTTTGGACAGTAACAATTTAGGAGTCTGTCCTGTGTCTTGAATAGACTCGGGAAACTATTTGGGAAGCAGGCAGGAAGTCTGACTCAGCCTGTACTCTCATTTTATATAATTTTGTCATTATTTGTTTCTGCAATATTTGTGGAAAACTGGGCATGAATTTTATATAACATCTATTTTAAAAAATGAAATATCATTAAGTATAACACTTGTCAAATGTTGAAAGTTAAGCTGCAAATCAGAAATTCACCTAGCTAAGAAGCTAGATTCAAAATTCTAGTACCTCAGCTGCCACTGAATGATTGTATAAGGAGAAGCGGTCATTTAACTCAAACATCATTGTCTGCTCCCAAGGGTGCAATAGAGTCATGACAACCCACTTCTTTTTCTATCTACTTCTCTTACATGAACACTTGACTGAATAATTTCAATTAGACCCAATAAAACTCAAGAAGAAATGTTATTAAAATACTTGCTGTTCTTTTTCTCCCTTCTTTCCTGACATCACCTAAGGATACCCTGATTTTGCTAAATCTCATACAGAAATGGGGAAGTACAGGCAAAAATCACATGATGTCAGTGTGTCAAGAAGAGATGAGTGTGTATTGAATGGTTGGGGAATGACTCTCTTTCTTGTGTTCCACACTTGCTGGAATGAACTTGTCACTCCCATGGACTTCCTTGTGTTTCTCCTGCCAGAATGCTGGGCTATATCATAAAACATACACTGTGGAGCAATTCTATGGAATTCTGTATGGTCTCTGGTGGGTATCTTCCTTGAAACAAGGAAATCTGATTCTAAAGCAGACATCTTGGTATCTTGAAATGAGTGTCTTCAAAACCCAACGTTCATGTCTGCTTTCAACTCTGCTTCAACCACGACAACTTCAGTAACTGGAACATGTGCAAGTCCACGCTCCTTTCTCTGAGTCTCTGATCAGACATATTGTTGTGGTCTATGGAAAAGTAAACATTGAATACATTTTATTATTCATTAGCAACCCACCCTACCATCTCACCAAACTGTAGACAGAATGGCTTGGGGCTTAGTATGCAACAGTTTCGGGAGCAGAACAAAGCCTTCAAGCCATGGTAAATGCAGACTAGAGATGGTCTTAATCTGCGCAGGATAAGATATTCACACACATCGGTTTAAGTCAGAGCAGATTCTGTATCCATGTGAGTTTAGCAGGTGAGCTGTTTTGATTTCAAAGAACAGGTAAGAGATTACATAGATCTATAAAAAGAAATACCTGTGGCTCACGGTTAACATTGAGCAATAATGGTAGTCAATTGCCAGCTCTCCTGAGACGGAAAAGATGTCCCTCCTCTGCCACACCTCCTCTTCAAGTATGAAGTTGATGTGACTTCAAAGATTGTTCAAGGGTTTTGTTTAATTTGGAAAAGACATTAGGGGTCACATTATGAAGGGTGGAAGCACAGGCTCTGGAATCAATTAGGTAGAGCTGTATTCGAATCCGACGGCTCTTGTCATCAGCCCCTGCAGTCATCCATTAGATGAACAGTCCAGTGTCTCCACCAAGGCTAGCCTGATTATCACTGAGTTCTCGGTGACAGGCTCTCTACTCGGCACTAAAGATAGGTCAGAATGTAGCAGAGGACTAAGTGTAACCTTGTATTTAACACTTCATGGGGTGGTAGCCTTTGATAGCTAATTTGGCAATGTCTATTATCTGGTGTTAGAATCAAGAAAACCAAACTCAACTCTTGTTTTTACAAAATGTTTATTCTTTTTATTAATAATGTATTGTTAATTCTTTGAGTGTCACACAACTCATTATGTTCATCTTCACCTGCATCAGCTCCTCCCAGTTATTCACCTTTGTGCCTAAGAATATAATGTTTACTCAAGCCAATATGTCCCCAAACTCCTATGAGATTTTTAAGTCTATGGCCCTCTGATTCATTTGGATCATAGTTTGTTTGTTTGTTTTCTGCTTTTTTTTCTTTTTTGGGGTTTTTGCTTACTGTTAATGTATCCCACTCTCGGAAAATACTATATCTAAATGGGAGGCGATCTCAGAATTTGCCAAAGTTCCAGGCTGCTCCTGGTTTTAAGATGCACCTAGCCACTTGTCCGTTAGCTACACGAGATGCAGTGTCATGGCTAATTGGGAATCCATCCATTTCTGCTAATAAGAAGTGTCCTGCTTTGTTCATAATTGTGATGATGTAATACCATTTTGCTGGAGGAAAAAAATCATGCAAATATTTTTAGCTAAGGAAAGAATGGTTTAATTTTGGAGTTGCGTTGCCAGGATATGTTGTCTAGAATATGCATGCTTTGGGGTTTAGGGGGGCCATATTAAATGAATCAGTGAAGTATTTGCATTCAAAAAGATTGAACGCCTATTCTTATCCATTCACCTCTACCAGATTTTTTTTTAAGCTGTCATCATTTTGTTGCAAAACAGTGCTATTTTAGCTTCATGTTTCAAAAGAATAGCTAAGGGACCAGGACCGTTTCTCCGTGCGGAAGGCACAGCAGATCTGCCCTTTTCCTGCTTTGCGCGACTCGAAAACTAGCTTTGGAATTCTTCAAGCCCGTGGGAGTAAACTGACAGGAACCCCCGCGAAAAGAAAAAACTCCCTACTTTGACTCAAATGCAGAGCAACTGAGCAAATTGGAAACATTCTCTGTGAGTCAGGATTCTGTGTCTTAAAAGCAAAATAGCATTTAGCCAACTCATTTGGATCATGTCAGGCATTCTAGTTAAATAATTATTAACAGATATTTAGGAATCTTATTTATAAAATGTATTATGGTATAACAAACACATAAACCCATCAAGTGTATAGACCTTATGATTTCAAATGCTCCATTCCTGTGTATTTATGATGTTGTAATATTGCTGCGGAGCAAACTGCTGAAAGCATCTCTCAATATTATTCTCATAATTCTCTAAAAGTTCTTCTTTTAAGACAATTCTTTTTCAGGACTCATCTTGGAACATACTTGTCAGGAATGTTTCATTAATTCCTGAATATTGTAGAAACTATAACCCCAGGAGTTAGAAAATTTGACAGTAGACAGATCACATGTTTTCAAAGATGGAACATTATAAAAATAGCTCACAAAAGAACTCTCAGGAACAAGAAATGGGAAATAACTTTTAAGAAATAAAATGCAAGCGACCATGTTTTCCTTTGCCTTGTCTGTAACACGCTCTGTATGTATTAACTGTGACAGATGTTCCTGACTAGTACTGTGGAAGCAGAAAGATGGCAGCAAGTACCATAGCTTCTACTCCGTCGCTCCTCTACATGAGGCTGCATCTGAGCTCACACTGATGACAGACCAGCTAAGGTCCATAATCGAAGGCGTGATCTCCAAGGTATCAATGCTGTGGGGGAGAGGACTTTGGAGATGTGTGGAAGTGGACGCTGCGCATGCGCTCTTAATGTGCCTTGTGGGATCCACAGACCTCTCTCTGCTACAGTTTGAAGTGCAAACATCTGCATACTCTAACAAGAATGACTTTCACTGCCATTTGCCAACCCCAGTAAAGATCGGAGCAGAGAAACTGCTCCGTTGTGTTCCTGAACCTCCAAAACTTTAAGTGAAATAAACCTTGTTTCTCCATAAAATTACTGTGGTGATACGGAACTGATTGATATGCTACTGATCCGTATCTGTTAATACACAGGGACTTCACATACAGAAATATTCTCCAAATCAAACATAAAATAATTACCTCAGAAACTCAATGATTATCAAGAAAAATATATAATTTCTATATGCTAATTATTTATATTAGGGAAAGGCTATTGATTTTTTTTAAACTTTCTGATTTTAACATTCTTCATTGTGGGGAGAGTGCCTTCAAATATTTGGTATCTAATGATTCCCTTTCTTCCCATGGGCTGTGCATTGAGAGAAGATAAATGGCTGTGTGAACCCAGCTTTTTGATAATAAGCCATGCCATTTTTTGCCTTAGAGAAAATCCTCCTAATGAATTACTCTGTTGATAAGTTGTAAGTTTAGAGACTTCCTTCTCCATGACACAGCACGTGCTGGAGAGGGAACTTCTCAGTGTTATTATAGAGGGCCTCTCTTCCTAGATATAAATTTATCTACAGATTTATTTTCATTTCATTTATGGATCTCTGTTTCCCACATGTGTCAGGTGCCTGCAGAAGTCAGATTTCATGGAGCTAGAGAGTTACAAGCAGCTACGAGCCTCTCAGAGTGGGTACTGGGAACCAAATTTGAACCTCTGGAAGAGGACCAAGTACTCTTAAGCACTTAGTCCACCTTTGATTAATTAATAGTCAAATGCATAAGTCATTTTAATCTAGAAAACTTCCAAAATTATTCCCCCATCGTATGTAATGTTTTCACAGTCAAGAGAATGTCACTAGTGTCAAAAATATGTTTAAAGCATACACACAGCAAATAGATCGCTAATAAAGAGAAGCCCAGCATGGGCTGGAACCCATTTCATTGGAAGATACCTGAGATTTCACTTCCCAAGTTTCCCATAACTTCTTCCACCAATATTTCATCTTACTCTTGAATCATCACCCCAGCAGCGCTCAGTCAGGAGTGAGGTGAGTTCTCCTTTTCCAGTTTCCTCCAGACATGCTGTAGACATGTAGATTTGGCTAAAACTTACAGAGAAGAAAAGGAATTTCCCAAACTGAAACATAAAACACATAACTAAACTTAAATCTTAATATCCATATTTATATACATCTATAATACATGTACTGCCCTTTTCTCTTATTTTGTAGTAACAACTATACTGGAGAGGAGATAGCTGCTTTTAATTTGAAAATGACAAAGAGAACATGTACAATGTGCTCTCTTCATTATGGCTGAGAGGAAGAAAGTGTCTATGCACCATCTTTAAAATGCAATGGTACTAGACTTTCTCTGTGTTGACAGACCTGGAAAGGAAGTGTGAGATCACATCTACCTACCGGAGCTTGTAAGTCAGTTCCAGAACTCAGAAAAGAGGAACCCATGGGACACATGTTCTCCAACTGTCTGCTGCCATTAGCATAGGTTTGTTCTTCAACCAAACCACCCAGGTATAAAGGGTGAAGCAAAACAATATATTCAGCACATCACTATCCACGAGTTAATCTAAACAACCTACCCTGCTTGTGCTCACTAATTAAGATTGTAAATCCTACACCAATCTAGACTTACCCACAAGGAGGCATGTCTCTGGGAAGCAAATACAAATATAGTTGGGCTTTCTCATCATATGTGGATTCTGCAATTATAAATTTGCCTACATGCTCAGATGTACCTGTAACTCCAAAGTTGGTACTCAGAGCTCTCATAGACAGTTGTGGACATGTGCAGAGCAGAAAAAAAATGTGAGAATTAGGCTAGTGTCCTTAACAAAGGTCAAATATGGTGATGTTCTGTTTCCTTATTTCAGGTCTTCAAAACAGGTGTTCTCTTAATGGTCGACCACTCACCATATTAATTTCTCATTTCTGTTTCTTCTGTTTGTTCTGTTTTTTCACTATGTAGCATGAGCTAGCTTTGAACCTGCAACTTCTACCCAGTTACTTCAAGGCTCAGATTAAAGACACCTGTTGTGACTCCCACCTAAGTTTATACATTTTGTTCACAATCTCACTACTTAAAGAATCTTCCAAATATAGTACTCTAGTATGTTAGTATGGCCTAAGCTATCTCCAACTAAAATTCAAAAGATATAGTCTTATATAAGCCCATGTGACTATTAGAGACAAAGTTGGCAGGATAAGTTAAGATTCTCCGACTCACTGAGGTCATGAGGCCTACACTCTGATCTGTCTG
>NC_022009.1:121377964-121406188 GCF_000317375.1 Microtus ochrogaster | reverse complement strand
CTTTCCTCCCTCCCTCCTCACTCCCTCTCTCCCTTTGTTCTGGTCCCCATCCACAAAGAGAAGTTGATTGACCTGTAATGTAAGAAAAGTCCTCATCAAAACTGAGGGTACAGAAACCTTGACTGTCACTTTTGAAAACTATAAGCACATATATTTCTGTTTAAAATAACAACCTATGGTCACATGTCAACTTACACCATTCCAACTAGGAATACTGACTAGTGTTCCCAAGTACAGGGAAGCTGTGATGTAGCTCTTCAGAAAAATAACCGCAGTTCACTGTTAATTAACAAAAAATCTACTACAACCAAACAAATGAAGATAAAAATCTGTATATGTGTTTCAAACTATAATGTAAAAAAAAATTAATCTTGGAAGAAACATGTAATCTATGAGCCAGGAGACTAGAAAAAAAGAAAAAAGAACTTAACTACTCATTACATGAAAAAGAATCATGTTGAAGGCGAAAGCAAGCATTCAACACCAATAAGACTTGCCTGTTTAGCAATGACTTTCCATTGAACTTACATAAGAAAAATGGCCTCCAGAGGGCCTGGCTTTAAATAATTCAAAAACACTCCATTAATTATTCATAGCAAGTATATGTTAACAGAGGCATTTAAAACAGGAACAAGCACAAAACAAGGTGACATATCGATTGCTTGATTAAGATGACCAGAGATGTGCAAGACCTTAAGCCCTGATGTCCCTAAGGCGCAATGGATCTGCACTTATTAACCCAGGGTCTGCTGTGACTACAGAAGATACAGCAGACATGACTTCCTGAAATCTTTGCTGTGCTTGTGTTCATACACATGACACTGACCTCACGCTCCTGAGACTCTTTTCATGTTTCTTTAGTGCAGTTACTTTTTGCCTCGAAGAGTTTCCTTACGTTCAATTTTACTTCAGTTTTGCCCATTAGCCTAGCCTTTGTATATTTACATAATCACACAGACTTTAGGATCTAGATTTATCATTAGTTATTTTTAAAATACATTATTTCCTCACTGGGATTTTTTTTAACTTTTTATTTATAACAAGCACATTTTCCTACAGTCCCTGAGGGCAGTCAGCTGTAACATTTGATTTAGCTCCCTTCCAGTAAGTACAACATTTGACCAGAAGTTTCTACTGGTGAATTTTTCTGGTGGTACTGGATACACATGTTGCTCATTTCTTTTATTCATTGTCTTACCCTTTAAATCTATCAGGGCCATTATAAAAGACAGGTTCTAGACATTCTGGGAAGCCTTATGTTCTTCTGAAATATAGTTATTTTTAAATAAGCTTTTAACTTATCTATTCTCAAATTCCAGACTTTGAGAATCTCAGTCTAACTTTTTTATTGTATATGAGCTCTTAATAAAACACTCTTTTTATTCAGAAAAAGTATAAGGGTGGTGTTTATACACATAAACTGGGGATCCTGCCTCCTGGAGCTCTCTCACTATTAAACGTTCCTCCTTACTTTGCAGATGACTGCCCACCATTCACCATGCCAGGATTCCTGTGTTCGTGTTCCTACCACCACACCTGATATTCATGACTGTCTAATATCAGGACAAACATCATCAAATAATCCAGAGAAAAGATCCTTACCAACTACAAATTTGAGAGAGGGCTCTTATTTAAATTGCAGAAAGAACTGAAGGGAAATTGGACAGGACTAAAACAGCCCAATTTAAAAAGGGGTACAGCCAGACCTTGGTGGTGCACAGTTTTAATCCCAGAACTTGGGAGGCAGAAGCAGGCAGATTTCTGTGTGTTTGAGGCCTACAAAGGGGAAGGGGGTTCCAAGATATCCAGGGCTGTTACACAGAGAAACTCTGTCTCTTTAAAAAAAAGTGAAAAAAGAAAAAGACATAGAGCACAGATCTAAGCAGAGATTTCTCAAAAGATGAAACACAAGTGGCTGACGAACACTTTTTTAAAATGTTCACCATCCTGAGCCATAAGGGAAATGCAAATCAAAACTATTTTAAGATTTCATTTTATGCCAGTTAGAACAGCCAGGATCAATGAAACAAATGACAGCTCATCCCGGCAAGGCTATGGAGCAAGGGAACACTCATCCATTGCTGGTGGGAGTGCAAAAGTGTACAGCGACTGTGGAAAGCAGTGTGCTGTTGCCTTAGGAACTAGGACTGTATCTACCTCCGGATCCAGCAATGCTATTCTTGGTATATACCCAAAGGACTCTACATCCTACAAAAAAGACACATACTCATCCATCACTGTTCTACTTAGAATAGTCAGACACTGGAAACAGCCTAGATGTCCATCAACAAATCAATGAATAATAAAAAGGGTGCGTTAACACAGTGGAAAATTAATTAGCTGTTAAAAATTGAAATTATGAAATAAAGAGGCAAATGAATGGAACTAGAAAAGAAATCCATGCTGAATAAAGAAACCCTGATCCAAAGAAACAATCATGGTGGGTATTATCTTATATGTGGATATGAAATTTATGCCCTTAAAAGGCATGCTACAATGCCTATAGCCACAAACGTTAGGTATAGAATAAGAAACTCGGGGAGAAGGGGAAGATCTCCTAGGGAACGGGAAATAGGATACACAGTCATAGAGAGATTGTGGGAAGGCTGGATGGGAGTATTAAACACAGAGAAGGAAAGAAGAGAATAGAGAAGGGACATCTAACACTACAGACCATTTGCGGGTTCATTGTAAACCTACTACAGTAGACCATTCTTGAGATATATAAACATATGAATGAAATCACAAGTAACAGGTAAGAAAAACAAACAATAGGACATCTCTTGCTGCCAAACAAAACCCCAAATACCAGAAATGTTACACCTAAGGGAGTTATGTGAAACCGCCCAAACAACTCAGGCAATTGGAAAGGCCTTTGGTTGCTCCCCCAAAGCTGGTGGTAATGTTACTGCTGAAAATGACATCTACATAACTCATTGAACACGGGAAGTCGAGCTGGTGCCTCCCTAGAGACTTCACCCCTGCTAACTAGTGTTCACAGCACTGAAAGTTACTCTGTACACTACCAGAAGAGAAAAGTAAGCAGTAACCCAGCCACAAACTCTTTAATCTCCAGTGGTGTCCTGCCTGCAAGATATACAAGTGCAATAGAGACATGAAAGTTGTGGGGTAACCAACCAACACATGATTGAATTTAAAGCTCATTCCTTGGGGTGGAACCCATGTCTGAAATTGCTCTGGTGGTGAAGAACCTGAGGCTGTATAAGCCATGCACCTAGCAGACAATCAAATACTATTATGCTAAAGAATAAAGAAATAAAATGACTCCCAAGAACATTCTCCCTTATCATAATCATGACTTTCACAGCCAACCTCAGAGAAACTTTCTCCTGCAGTAGATGGCAACAAATAGAGAGAGGCACAACTGGACAAAGTGCAGGGACTCTCAGGGCTAAAGGGGATGTCTCCAGCGAATCCCTCTTGTAGGGCTCAGGAAATGATGCTGAAGAGGTGGTAGAGCGATGGTGAGAGTCAGTGGGGATGGAAGACCCTGGGAACACAAGGCCTTCCAGACACAACGGGACTCATGTTCATATGAACTCACAGAGACTGTAGCAGCACACACAGGGTCTGCAGGACTCCAAGCCAAGTAGGGTCACAGAACTGAAAGGCAAAGTAGACACAAACCTTTATTCCAAACTAAGAAGCCATCTCCAACTGATAATTGCTTGCAAAGACAATAGTAGTTTCTCCAATGAAGTCCCACTGAGTATACAAACCACTTGTAAGGGCATGCTGCAGGCCAAGGGATGGCCAACACAAAATGAACTCAATAATATTTTAGGAGACTTTTTGCCTCATACTAGTTTGTTTGGGCATATTTATTTTGTTGTGTGTGTGTGTGTGTGTGTGTGTGTGTGTCTGTCTGTCTGTCTGTCTGTTTATGTGTGTAGATGTGTGGGTGTGTATCTATGTGTATGTGTTTCTTGTGTTTTTTTTCTTTATTCTGTTTATTGTTTGTTTTGTTTTATTTTTATTTCTTTGCCTTTTTATTTGCCTGTTTGTTTTCTAAAAAGAGAGGGAAAGAACTTGTGGAGTTAGATAGGTGAAGAGGCAGAGAGGATCTCGAAAGAGATGAGGAAGGGGAATTATTGATGAGAATATACATGTAAAATATTTTAATAGTAAATAAATAAAATCATAAAAATATTCTACCTAGCAAAGGAAAGAAAAAGAGAATATATAGTATAGAAAAATTATCTTCAATAAAGATTAACTCCAAAATTTCATTATATTATTTTTATTTCATTTAGTGTGTGCTATTATAACCCCCCATCTCTTCTTCCTTATGCCTGGTGTCTAGTACTCATGAACTTTTTAAATATCCTTTCAACAGAGTTCGTAATAATCATCTATAGGAGGGTTTGTATGTCAAGAGCTGCTCAGATGTAATCAGAAATAGGAACTCCATTTCTAAAAGAAATATCACTTAAGTATCAGTAAATGTTTTATTTCATTTTCCTGAATGTGAGAAACATAAAGGAAGGAAATCAAGATAGCATTGGCGTGTATCAATAGGCACTGATTGCTGATTCGCCAGGCTCGGTGAGCCTGATATCTGCAGCAGCTTTGCTTTAGGAGAGAAGTCAAAATCAGGTTTCCTTTCTGTCTCGTTCTGAGGCTGGGTCAATAGAATCAGCTTCCACCTAAGCCATAGTCTCTGCCAAACCAGAACTTAGAGGCATTCCAAAGAGCGAGCAAGAACAACTGGTTTCCTAAGGTATGGTACACAGCTGTCTGCACTGAGCAGCTTCACCTCCTCGGCCACACTGTGCTGATCAAAGTAAATTAAGTGATAAGAAAGTGGATACTCCCTACACAGGAACTAGGAGTTTATGTTTTCTAAATAATAACCTAAAATACCAATGCAATAAGGAGCAATTCAGCTAAATTGTGGAGTAAGAAAAGCGTTGTGCTGGAGGGCAATTAAGATTTCCCAGGAAAGAGTCTACAAACTTTCCTGTAGTGTGGTGATATTATATAATGTATATTCTGCTTCCTTGTTGTATTATCATTGCTGAGAAGATTCACTTCCTTCTCCCTGACTAGGAAGTCGATGATTTCCAAGAGGGCTCATCAGCGAACTACAAAATCTAGGCAACGCAACAACACAAGCAACATGTATTATTAAACTCATAGAGTGAAATGAAGACATGAAACCTTTCTCTTTTCCAAATGCTACAGCGTTGTTGTGTGGGAAATCCTAAGAAACCTCTGCAAGCAGCAGTAATTAAATTAATTTAACAAATCCATAGACAACATGATGGGCATATAGTTTTTCTACATGAAAGTGAAATGAGTTTCTAAAAAGAATAAATCCATTCCATTTTAAAATTGCATCCAAAACTTTAAATGCTTAAAGGTATTTTTACTAAACAGGTGCCAATCTATAAAACTTTTCTGAAAGGAACAAAGAACATCTCAGGCAATTCCAAGACCAGTCATAGTCATGAATAATAATGCAACATAATTAACTTAATGACTTACCCAAAGGTGATCTATGAATTCAACACAAAACAAGTGACGCATTCCAATAGCGTTTTTATAATCTGGAAATCTCATTATAAAACTTTTCTATAAATGCAAATGAAAAAGACTTCCACTAAAATATATAGCAGTTTTATTCATATTATAACTAAAGGCAACATAAATGTTCATGAACAGAAATGAGTACATGTTATATACAATACAATGAAATTTTTCTCAGCTACATAAAAGTTTATTACCCATGTATTACTCTAAATAGAAAAAAAAATAGTAACATACCAGGTGAATGAAGCTAGACACAAAGAGTACAAGTTTGAAGATTCTATGCATAGTAAGATCTACTGGTTGAACTAATTTATTCAGTTACTGCTAAGAGGCAATGTTGAAAATGTTATTCATTTTGATTCACCGGGTCATTTTATAAGTGTGCACATGATTTAAAAGTCAATGAACTGTTCTCTAAAAGTGGACAATAATTAATATTGACAAAAAAGACAGAAAACATTCACCATTATTTGTTGCTGCTTATTTCATACTATATATTAATACTTGATAATAATTAATAAACTATGCCAGGCACAGTAATAAATATTTTACAATCATAAATATTTTTAAACAGTGACGGAGAACTTCATTACTTGAAAATATACCAAAGGATTTTTCAAGCCTGTTTCAGGGTGATTACAATCCTCATAAAACATTTAAACACTGCCTATGCAAATGTTTTTATTATCGTTTTAAAAAATTAATCTAATTATTGTAAGATTAAGTCATCTTAGCTAGGCAACCTAGCTAGCTATTAAGTAGATTAGGAAACCCAGTTTGAGATTTCTGTGAACCTGCAATTTTTTGTATTCTAAAAAATATATATTTTTGAATAATTGTCAAAACTGGAAATTGGTGAGGACCCTTCTCCCCCCGTGGAACTTTTACAAAAAGAGGCCAACCTAGCTGACTCATGGCTGCTTAGCTTTGTTCTCCTTTAGCTGTGTTTTGTAAATGACTAGTCTGTCTCGTTTGGAACTCACACTGGAAAGAACAACTGCCTCCTATGGACTGTATTTATCTTGGGTGGTTAATGATCCTGAAGTCATCATCCACCAAGGTTACAGCTCAGGGAACTCTTCCAAAGCACCCATTAAGAGGGTTTTTTTCCCTGCTTTCAGAAGAAAGCTCCCTATGAACTCTTGCCTTCTGACTCATCTGCCTAGTCCAGCACATTACACTGTGCCCTAAAGGCAACCCATCATCCCCCTGCCAGAAATCCAGTTGAAGCCATGAGTTTATTTCTCCTGGGAGAGATGTTTCATACCCCTCAAGCAATCTCCTGGAAATTTTGAATGTTTTTCTCCTTGTATGAGCACTTTTTATTTAAAACGAAGCAAAGCATATATTTTCTTTACCAGATGTTTTCTTCATCATTGTACATTTGCTGTTAGTAATACATATAGAAGACTAAGTTTGCCTCTCTCTCCTTACCCTAAAGTGTGTGTGTGTGTGTATGTGTGTGTGTGTGTGTGTGAGAGAGAGAGAGAGAGAGAGAGAGAGAGAGAGAGAGAGAGAGATTACAGAGACAGAGATAAGGGAAAAAGACAAGAAGGGAGAAGATAGGGAAAGGGGATGAAAAGGAGAGCCACTAAAAAGGTTGGGTTGTTTGATCTAGTACACTGTTCAATAATTCCTAATCCATGACAGCTGAGACTACTTCCAGATTGCCATTTCCCTTGCAGACAAAGGAGGGAAGGAGGCCAGAAAGTAATTTACTTCAGGCAATAGCAGAATCTTCTGTGTTAAAGGCATATTTTATGGAAAGCTACATTTATAATATCAATAACCTCATGGCATATAAAAATGCAAGATGATTTTCACATAATGCCATAAATGTAAAGATACTAATGTTGGAATCCCCAGAACCTATGAATATGCTCCTTCGCATGGAGAAAAGGGGATTTGCAGATGTTATCAAATTAATCATGTGGAGATGGAGATTTTGCTAGGTTGTCCCATGGACCTGTGCTCATATAGGTCCCTAGAAGAGAGAGGGAAGCATAATAAACACATGCAGATTGAAGATGTTGACTTGGAGGCAGAGGAGACTTGAGTCCAGATAGTCAACAGAGACTGGAAGAAACAGATGATCAGGTTTTCCGGGGCAGCAACAAGAAGGGTGCAGTCCTGTCAATACTGTGGTTCTAGCACAGACAGATTTTTACACTTGGAATTATAAAATAATACATTTGTGTTGGGTTAAGCCAGTCAAGTTATGGCACCCTGCTTTGACAGCAACAGAAGACTAGAGTGTATGGGATAGAAATATGGAGTCCTTGGCCGCTGCTCTCATTCATATGCGAGCCTCTGTTTGGTAGTCTCCATGGTCTGTGACTTCTGCTGTGAGAAGATGCGCTTGACTGCCTCAGGGCTCGGTCATTACCGGAGCAGCACTTGTCTTCTTCCTCACTAGAAAAGGGTCATTTTCTGGCAGTGTTGGGAGTTTATGAATTTTAAGGAATTAACTTTGATAGTATGTGAGCTCTCAGGTGGGAGGCCCCAGTTCAAAGTTAGTAGCTAATATTTATTGAATTAGCATGAGAACAAAATGACTGCCTAAGGATTATTTGATGAAGAACAAAAGATGTCTGTTATCTAATAACTGGACCAGGTCTCAGAGGTCCTTTTAATTTCTGTAGATCTAAATATGTCACACTTCTGAACAAATGCAAGTTTAATGGGGAGTGGTTTACATCACGAAGCATGTAGTGTTGAGGCCAACGGCCTGCGGAAGAAGGAACACAGGAAAGCTACACACTGATGGTACCAAGGGTTTAGGTTCTGACATCTTTGACTCTAATGCTGAACTTTGATGTCTCAGCTAAAAGGTTTCAAAAACGTCCCTTGATATTTGTGTATTATTTTTTATCTTACACTGCATGGAGAATTGAATGTATTTACCACTAAAGCTTTTGTAAGAATAAAAAAAAATGTATGAACAAAAGAATGAAGCTTGGATTCTTCTGGGAGAGCAAGTCGCCATGATATAAACTCTAGTCTGCAATACTACAAAGAAAGTGATTTTATTTTTAATAAAAAGTAGAATGTGTTCGTAGAATGCTAAAGTAAAATAATTCTGATTTGCACAGAGAAAAGTAAGAGACAATGTTGTCAACACAGCAACTCATACCACATACTGGGCTAGCTTACTCCTGTTCACAGACCGACAATATTAGTTGGTCCATTAATACTAATACGCTACTGGATATCACTTAAAGAAATGAGATTAAAGGGCTCAAACACAGCAGGAATGTAAGATGGCAGTAGAACAGGGGCAAGACCCTTGACTAGACTGTGTCTTAGGCCACCCTCACAGGAGACTATAACAAGTTCACCTGCCTTTTAAGACACTGCTATTTCTAAACAGTTCAAGTCTTGAATATCTCATATCTTAGTGAGGATTTCTACTGTTGTGATGAAACACCATGACCATAAAGAGTTTATTTCTGCTTATAACACTCAGGACACACTCTATTGCTAAGGAAAATCAGGGTAGAAATTCCAGCAGGGCAGGAACTTGGAGGCAGTAGCTGATGCAGAGATCATGGAGAAGCACTACTTACTGGCTACTTGCTGCTCCGATGGCTTACCCAATCTGCCTTTTATAGAACCCAGGCCCACCAGCCACAGGGAGCCACTGCCTACAGTTGGCTGTGTTCTCTCTCATCTATCCTCGGTCAGGACAATGTCCACAGGATTGCTCACAAACCAGTCTAGTGGGGTAGTCTATCAATAGAGATTTCCTCTTCCAAAATCACTGTAGCCTGGGTCAAGCTGACATAAAACTAGCCAGCATGTCTCAGTGGAAGCTGGCCTTAAGCCAGTAATCGGTAATTATAGAGAAAACAGTAGTGAGGGTAGGTGTTTAGTTACTCCCCCATTTCTGCGATGAAACACCATGACCAAAAGCAACTATGGAAGCGTTTACTTTGGATTAAGGTTCCAGCGAGAGTCAATGAGTGGATGGTGTATATTGCAGCAGGCAGCCAGAGCAGGGAGCTGAGAAATCACATTTCCAACCATAAAGAGGTCACTGAAAAAAACTGTAAGGAGGGAGAGGCTGTGAACTCCTAAAGCCTACCACTGCCCAGTGATTCACTTCCTCTAGAAAGGATGCACCTCTTAAATGATCTATAACCTTCCCAAACAGCACCACCAACCAGGTACCAAGTAATCAAATGCAATTCAAATGGTACTTGCCATTCAAAACACCATGGTAGAATCAGATTGAATGCTTCAGGAACATTTGACAGAAATCTTAAAAATCTTGACTTTGGAAACTATTCTCTATTTTACAAATTACTTCCAATAATAAAAAACTGTAAAAAACATGACTGGGAGAGTACATACCAATGATTTAATTTATAGGATTAGAGTAATATGAGGTTATTGGAAGTTTTTATGCATTCTTTAAAAAGTATTATATCTTATTTCCAATAAAGATTGGAAGAAATATTTCATAAATTAGAATTTATCATTGCTTACAATATAACACTAATAAATATATATTAGTATATATATCAATATATCAAAAATACACAAGAAAATAAGGAAACAGATAATAGAGGGAAAAGAAGAAGAAAATATACATAGAAAAGGAAGGAGGCAGGAACAGAAGAGGGGAAGAATGAACAGAGGGATGAACAACTTGTTGGTTTATTAGGAATAGATAATTACATGATTATGTCCAGTACGGTAGAACATTACAAAGCAGGTATTCTGAGCAAGAATGGCACTACTTTTCAAATGTCACAATAAAAAAAAAACAGTCCAAAGGAAAAGCAAAGATGAGCAGAAATACAAGGGGAAGAGTGGGAGTGAGATTCCGAGACTTTTAGTCCAGGAGAGAAGAGCATACCCAGGCATGCCACAGGTGAAAATTGATCCACGTGGAGGTCTAAAGGAGAGAGTATCAGGCCCACTACAAAAAGGAAGAAAAAATAGGGAAACATGTTTCTCCAGTACAAAGAGATAAATACAGCAGACAGCCAAGTGCATCCTCTTCTGCCCTCAGTTGTCCAAATGCTTTCACATGTTGTACGTATCTTGAAATAGCATGATGACCCTGTTCTGTAGTCATTACTATGTGCTGGTTTGTACGTACTGGTTTGGTACTGTGTGCTGGTTTGTACGTACTGTGTGCTGGTTTGTTCTGTAGTCATTACTGTGTGCTGGTTTGTACGTATCTTGAAATAGCATGATGACCCTGTTCTGTAGGCATTACTGTGTGCTGGTTTGTACGTACTATCTTGAAATAGCCTGATGACCCTGTCTTGTAGGCATTACTGTGTGCTGGTTTGTACGTACTGGTTTGGTACTGTGTGCTGGTTTGTACGTACTGTGTGCTGGTTTGTTCTGCAGTCATTACTATGTGCTGGTTTCATAATTCTCATTCATTCACTAAATAAATACATTGAGAAACTTGGGGGAATCAAAAAGTCATAGTCACAATCGGCACTGAATTTTGAGCCAGTCCCCAGAAAACCATACTCAAAAACGTTTGCTGTTCTCACTACCAAGGGTACTGCTCCCCCAAAACTAAAGGGCACAGTTTTACGTCAGGAGTCTTGTGTGAGTCACTTGTGTTAAACTTGTTAAGCATTCATTGCACCCTCCTCCCAACAACAACAACAAAAAAAAATGAAGTGAGATTGAAGGTAGAAAACATTTAACACTCAAACAGGAATCCCCAACCATACAGAAGCTCAACATACACGCACTGCTACTAACATGACCCTGAGTGAATTCTAGTGTGTTCATGTGTGTGTTTTCACTTAGGATATTGTAATTTCTGAATATCTCTAAAGTGAATTAAACGGCAATGTGCAAATTCCCCTAGAGAGAGAAACCTTATTTACTTATTTATATCACATAATAAAATTTTTTGGAGAGAAGAGATATATGCTCATGGGATAGTGGAGAATGTAATCACAATTATGTTCCAACTGGATAAGCAATAGACGGAACCGTGCCTAGCTACCCAATTAGCCATGATCATCAAAGTCTAGTTACTCTCTTAGCGTAATTGTTCATATTTTTTGTAGGAACATATGGAGCGACTGTAGACAGCACTGGCTGACAATTAAAATCTGAATGATCATAGTGCTTCAAGATGTCTGCTCACTAATTAGAAAAGTGATGGAAGAGGCACAGTCTGCAAGTGTGTCAGGAGTCAGGGTTAACTAGTGCTGTGCTCTTCTCTATGGAAGGTTATGGACCATTTGTCTAAAACATTATTAGAATTTCATCATCTCTTTCATGGGATTAAATCTGAGAACACAACTATAAAGCAATCATTTGTGTTTATAAGGGATTCACCCAAAGCATGATTACAGATGTTTCCTATCGAGCAATGTAAAGCCAGGGGAAAATTCACTGCTGGAGGTGCAGAGTGGCTGCCCTAGGGTGACATCTTCCTTTGCTCCATTTAGATGACTCTTCTGTCTGCCCTGACCTCCCAGGATCTCTAACAGTAGGGAGGGTATTTTAGATTTAGTCTAAAATCTTGACGTTCCCATGAGCTGTTCTGTATGTGGGTTTAGGAATGAAAGTCTGTTTACCTCAAATGCTTCATTTTACCCACATCCCTTTGTTATCTTTTGGAAAACACTTTTCACATCCTCTCTTTCCACCTCCAGCACAATTCTTCTTTGAATATTTCAATGTGTCTCTCGAAATGAGAATCATTGTCCTCTAGGAAGTCAGTAAAAAAAGCCCATGACAAGTTATAAACTACCATGTATTCCCAAAAATTCTTCAAGAGAAATGTCTAGATCAATAGCCTAGAAAAGCAATAAAATGATTTGAGGGAAAGACTGGGCAAATGTGACCATTGTCTGTGACCACTTCCTTATTAGACAAGAAACTCATGATCACCTCTCAGGCTGGACCAAGGAGATATGCAGAGGGTATGCAAAGGCTGCTTGCTGATTCTGCCTGGGATGCACTCAATGGGTGTCCTGTCTCAAAGACTGCCTCAGTCTCCACCGTAGGTCTCACTAGAGTCATGAGACCAGGGAAACACCAGCAGTATCCTGCTCACTGCCATCCTCTTCCTCTTGGGAGTTTTCTCACTTTTCCTTAATGAATCTACTTTGGCTCTTCTTAATCCTTAAACATGCTTTTTGTTTGTTTGTTTTGTTTTTTTATTTTTGTTTTCTTCAGAGCATTAGACATGAACTCAGAAGCTCCTTGCTTAGAAGAGCTTTGAGGACTGTGGTCATCTAGCCTCCTAGTTCACCCATAAGAATACGGAAGCCAGGAGAGGCTTGGCTCTGCTCTAGAGATTTTTTGAGCAGAAGTGCAAAGGTGAAGAAGAACAGAGCCCAGAAAGATAGCACAGGCCTATAATTCCAGTGATCCCAAAGCTAAGGCAAGAGAAAAAACATCCACTGTGCTTTCATAAACAAGTAAGCTCAGACAACTCTGTCTCAAAACACTTGAAAAGAGCAAGACTATGAGAGACTATTGTAGGGATGATAATCCATGCTGAACTCCACTCAGAAGAGAAGACATTACTAACTGTGGAAGATAGGTGAATTCTGGGAAAGTAGGCAGGAGCATTGGTCCCAGCGGCATGCATGGGGGCTCACCCAGCTAGGCCCACAGTCACCACCAGCTTTGCTGTGGACAACTTTGAACAGGGATGTAAGGCTTTGCAAACTTTGCACACAACACCAAACCATGTGCTTCACCGCCCCCACTTCTAAATGCTGCTTGTGTTCAAATCAGATGACCCACACAATTCTCATTGGCTAAGCCAAGCTCTTCTAGCCAGCCAATAGGATGGCTAAGAGCACAAGGAACTAGAACTAGGTTCCATAGGAGAGATTCACCCTAGGTCACACAAAACAACAACAAAAAGTAAATAAACCCACCATATTTCAAAATGCCGACACAACATTGAGTAAATAATATAGCATAATTTTCATAGTCTACAAGGACAACATCAAAGAAAAAGCTGAAAAAATATGTCAGATTTGATTCTTCATGCCTCACAGAATCCAGTGTGGTTGATAGATAGACCAACATGTAGTGTGTGGGAACTCTCATGTGTGAGTCTTTATGTGTGTGTATGTGTGTGTGTTAATGGTGATGTGGTTTGAGTTCAGCACTTAATACAGACTAACAAACTACCACTGAGACACATCCTAAGCCCCTTCACTCTAATTTTAAGCTGTTTTATAATTTCTGTATTGTTGACAAAGGCCAAAGTATCTTAAAAAATTTAAAGGCATTTTAAATTCACCATCTATACCACCAAAGAAGATTATCTTCATGCGTTATATGATGTTTGCAAATTAAACAAACTAATCTCCATATGACCAAAGAGGAGTTTCATAACCAACACTAATTACCAGGTGATGAAAAAAGATGAACATTTTTAGCTCTCCATTGAATGCTTTAAATTAGAGCAAAACTCCAAAGGCCCACTTTGCATACGGTTAAATGATTTGCTGTTTCAAGGCAATAATGACGAAATCTGGCTGAGTGTGGAATGACCTGGGGAAATGAGCTAAATGCAGGGCCAGGGCTCTACTGTACAATACTGATTTTTTTTTTAATTATAGCTCATGGGCTCAAGTATACAACACATCTAATGCCTTCTTCAGTAATTGGATATTCTTGCTATCCATCCCCAGGCAGATCTCTTTGAAATCATGTGATTTTTCTCCTCATGTGAGATTTATAATGGGAGGGCTAATACCGAAGTAGGATTCAAGTGTTCTGAAAAGCCACTTAAATATCTTACTGAACTAAATATATGACAATAATTCATATGCCTGGAAAAATCCATAGAAAACACTTTTCCCTCCTGAACTACAAAAACATCTCTAGTAGTCTTTGAAGGGATATATAAGGATTTATTAACAGTTCTAATGTGAAATATTAGTGTGTATTTATTAGGATCTTTTTCTGGGAAGATGTGGCTTCATATCAGCCTTGAGAAATTACAGATAAGAGTTTAAAGCCCTAAATTCAGCAAAAAGATGGATTTAAAAGCCACAGATGAACATAGCACTCACCCTGTAAGAACTGCTCCATATTACCTAAAGGACAAGAAGAGACAAAGGGGGACCGGAGAGGCCAGAGTGCCTTGTCCACAAGGACTCTGGAGTGTTCCGCATAGCCCTCACCTGAGCTGCCCCAACACAATGTGACTGGAGAAACTTCTATTTGAAAGGTTTTGGGATAAAGAAATGAGGCTTAACCCTCCCTGCTCCAGTTGAAGAGCCTTACCGATGGAGTCTTTGTGGGTTATTTTATTTTCATTATATCATTTAAGGTGTTGGGGTACTAAAAATACTTTCATGATTACACTCCATTATCACCTGTGTTTTTCTAGTAAAACATGACATTATTCAACTATGAGTTAATCTAATGTAGAAGACTGAAACTACATAGATAAGCAAGATTCTTCAGTCCAGTGGGATAACATTAGTCCAAAATAACTTAGATTCTATGAATAACTAAAATAAAGGGGCTGAAGGATTCAAAAATAAAATAATAAGGAGGTTTGATTTGTACAAGAGGCATAAAGTACTCAATAAATGTACACATTATTGTATGTTATTTTTAAATACATAGAAGCAAAAAAAGTAATATCTGTGATCCGATACATGCCATATACATGCATTTATTACTATGCTGTTCCCCATAATATGTACAGAAGTAAAAATAAAAATGACAAGTCTGTCATCTATTGAATGTCTGTGGGTAAACAAATAATTTAATAAAACAGTTTGAAATTAATCATTTAAAGTATAAATACAAAATTATGAAAAAATAAACTAGCAGCAGACAGAAATACTGTCTGAATACAAGCTAATAACACAGAAACCAAAGACTAATGAAAACAGCCATGCAATTACAAATTCTAAATGTTAAGATAAAGACCCAAAGTAACAAACAAAATCCAGTACTCAAGATGACATAAAACTATGAGTGATTTTTTTTTGCGGTAGTAGATTATTATAAGAACCTCACTTCAAAACATAAAGAGCCAAAATGTAAATATATATCCAAACAAACAAAATGCAAAGGCTCACCCCAAACTCTGGCACATTCCATATAATTCACACACTTGCCAGACTGAAATAGCAGAGATATAAAAAGAGAAAGGAGTAGAAGAGAAGAAAAGGAAGGAAAATAAGAGAGAAAGAAAGGAGCAAGGGGGAAGAAGAATAAGAGGGACTTTATCAGCATGACTATTTGGGATTTGACTTTTAGTTAGACATACAAAGATCTCCCAAAGATCGCTCAAATAAGCCAGAACTGTTCCGGTCTATAGCTGAAGCATGGGCTGGTTCAACTCTGTGCTCTGACATCTCCAAAGCCTGCCCTTGTCTTTGTAGTCTAAGATGAGGTATATATAGATCTGAGTCAGCAGAGAAAAAAATAATAAAAAACAGGTAAAAACAATAAATAAAATATATGACACTTTGGATTTCTGCGAAAATATCATGAAGATATATCTACCCACACAAAGAATATCCATACTTGGAATGTAAGAAAAGTGGCACTAAAATTGGCGAGGAAGGAGGGATTATACAGTAAAGTGTCAGAGACAAGTGGTCATTCACCCAAAAAATAAACAAATTATGCCATTTTTTTTCTATCATTAATAGAAATGAATATCAGTTCCAATAGGGAAATATAAAGCCTTTTGTTCTAATTTTAAGCTTTTGAAGTGACTAGGCGTCATGTTGCCCAGGCTGCGCTCTAACCTTTACACCTCCTGCCTCAGCCAGGGTAGTGGGCACATTTGAGACATAATACCCAAAGTATGCATAGTCCGTACCTATTGTATCATCTAACCAGCAGCCAGATACCTAACACCGATCCCAAACTGCCATGTATTGGTCAGGATTTTAGCAGCTAGAACAAAGGCTCTTCTGGGTCATCGAAGGAAGTGATCCACACTTAGCTGTGCCTTCTATAAAAGAGCCACAGACACAGAACTTGAAATGAGTTATCAAGAGTCACTCACAAGGTCAAATTCTGCTGCCAAGAAAGAAACTACTTACGACACTTATAGAATTAAGAAATTATTGACTTCGGAGCCACATGACCTCTGCCCTGATCTGAAAGCGTTGATCATAATGCCCATTTGTGAGTTAGAAATCCGATTCTATACCTGACCCAGGACAAAGACACTGCTGTGCTTCTTAACAGATCCATCACTTCAACTCTCCGGAATGACTCAGTTCCAACTCTGAGACACCTAGGAGCTACAGAATCTTAGTCAGAGGAGTCACATTAAAAGAAATGCAGAGTGTGTATAAAATGCACGTGCAAGAAAGGTTTGGTCCATAAAAGTGTTTAGACCACTTTCTAGACAGCCCCATCGCCAACAGCACCTTCACAAGCAGAGGGCGGCAGAACCATAGATAGAACCAAAGATACCAAACACTAAGAAAAAGTATGGACAAATTTGATAATTTATTCACATGAAAAGAACTTATTTAAACCTCCTAGCTATAGAGAATTGGCCCGTACAATTGTAAGGGCAGGCACAACAGCAATGTGGACAAGTGGGCAAGAGCTCACATTGCAGTCATGAACTGGCTGTCCATGGGGCAAACTTGCAAATCAAAACCTCAGGGATGATTTCTGCTAAACCTAAGGCAAAATTTCTTTTCTAAGATGCATTAGTCTTTGGTCTAAAGTCTTCAATTAGTTGAACAGTGTGTGTGTGTGTGTGTGTGTGTGTGTATGTGTGTGTGTGTGTGTGTTTGTGTGACAAAGAGAAACTACATGCACACACATACACACACATATACTGATGAAAAAATTAGATGGTGATCAACTCTACAAATCCTTTCACCACAAGACCTAAAATAGAATATAGCCGGACAGCAAAGCCAACTCACCAAGATAATATACAACTTTAATAACCACAGATAGAAAATCTCCATATAATGGTACAAAAGAAATTATATGAATTTGTTTTGCTTCAAAACCTCAGCAACATTTTTAAGGAATTTATACAACTATTTAAAAGGTTTTTATATAAAAGGGCATTGAATACAAAAATAAACAATCTGAATCCCAAACAGATTTGAAAATAAAAAAAAAAAGATGAAATTCAAAGGAAAAGGTCTGGATATTACTGTGGATGAATTATTATAAGTCTTAGATGTTTACAAGGACAATTGTGCCCCAACTTCATTATGGCAATCAGATCTCTTGCATGGTAATTAGATTTGTGTTCAATAATGCCAACTAAAGCTAAGCAGAAAATTACCACAGACTGGTCGGAGAAACCGAACCTAGGAGACTTCCACTCGAATGGTGCAAATGATTAAATACAATTTAATATATGTCCAATCACTGAGCATTAAATACCCAGCCTAGACTGCTTTCCAACAGCAAGAATTTGAAAATGACAGCCTTTTAAACTTTGGCCACCTCTTTGCACCAGGATGTGGCTTTCCAAAGGTACATTTACCCGTTTTCACAGGCTTCACCGGAACATAGTGAAAACACAGCATTTTTAAATGAAAGACAATGAGTCACCCTCCAGCGGGATAAAAATAGAATGAAACTGACAAACATCACCTGCAATAAAATTAGCTCAGCAGTAGGCAGCGGGGTCAGGGTAGGGGGAGTATTAATGTTCATTAAAAAAAAGCAATGTGAGATGCAGACGGAGTCTTTTTAGTGGTCCAAACCAGTGAGGTTCACTAACATGAGCAGAGACTGCATCCAGTGAAATAAGACCCATCCCAGGCTAATTTCCATACCATCTAATCAAAATAAATATCTTTTAGAAAATAAGACTGATTAATCATGAATCAATTCTAAAGTGAAGGTAACTCTTCTCAGTGCTAATTAAGGGGAAATTTCACCTTATGAAAACCACGCAGGGCCTCTTGGAGTGGGATGTGTAGGCTTCAATGTACCATAAACTTCAAGAACATAATATAAATTATTATTGCAATTATACATAAAATAATGAATTGAAATAATAATTATATAAAATCTGTGGTATAACAGCATTTGCCCCCATATGTAAGTGAACATGCTACAATAATAATGAATATTCTTGATCTGTCAATCTCTACACTGCTGGATAGAGGTTGTATTGCTATTGTCCATTGTAGTTGACATTATTGTTGCTTATTCCCTGTAAGTTTAGCAGAGAAAAGCAGCAACAACAAAAAAGAACTATGCAATTTTTGTAACCATTTCAAATCTTTAAACCAAATTGCCTACTTCTGTGTGGGCCATGACAAGGGAAGACATCTATTGTTTTTTGTTTTCATTAAATTATCACATATTTCTGAGTTCACGAGTACACCCAAAATTTTGGAAGGAATAAACCTTAAGCCATGCAAGATCCCATGTTTAGACACAAAAACAAAAAGAGCAATTCAAATGGAAAATTGCAAGCCCACAAAAGGGTAAGATTCCTGATGTAGAAACTCAGGAGAGAGAGAGAGTCCTGATAAGCTAAGCCATGCCAACAAATCCTACCGCTGTTTTGTTTTGTTTGTTTCTAGAGGGAGGGATGTAATGAGGATATTGGAGTGGGGCATTAATGTGGAGAAGAGACGCGGTCCAAGCAGAGACCTGAGCAAACAAAAATATGGCAGGCAAGAGAGTCCATGGGAGGCATTTAGCTCACTGCTGAGAGCTCTGAGAAGTCAGTTAGCATGAGCCTAAAAAGAGTTCCATGCATTAAGAATCTTCTACATACTGGATGATGCCAGCAGGAATAAAGTGGTTTGAGTGAATGGGGAATTCAGGTCTGAGCATACTGATCTACTTGGGACACTAGGGTATAAGGAGATACATAGAATATAACTGAAATGACAAAAATTCCTGAGATGTGAAAATATCTCAACAGAGTCAAATGTCTGAGAAACATTCAGATGAAGACTGGGAAAGGAAAGCATGGGTGAAGGAGAGATAACTGGTAGAAAGAAGACTCTGAAATGGTAGGGAGCAAATCCGGGGCAGAAGGCTTGCTGAGTGCAGGATGTTCCTCTATCTCCACTCGAGTGTTTAGATTTTATGTCATGTCAATGACAACCACAAGTTAAGGACAGTTCATAAGCAAAAGTCTAGGCTAACAAAAAATGAGCAAAATAGTTGTACACATAGTCACAACTGTTTCTTCTGAAGCCTAGGACCCTCCCCAATTTCTTATAGCTATAGAACAATAAAAAGGAGTTTGTAGTGGCACTGAATGGAAACATATACAGACTTAGCATGTGTGAAACATAAATAGATTTAGCATGTGTGCACTCATGCAAACATTGTCTTGAGGAGAACAGCACATTAAGGGTCTGAAAGCCATAACCCAGACTTAGAAAAATATAATTCAACCCCTTTGTGGTGTGATCGGTTGTACATTAAGCAGCTGCATGATAAAAATTGGTTCCGAACATTTTTCCTGTTCCCCCTGATACACCATGTTATGCAAAACACGTAAATTTAATAGCTATTATTCTTTCATATTTTACTTTTTCATACTTCAGAGTAGTTTAGGTTTTGAAATAATGTTGCTTTGTTTACATGTATTTAACTTAGTGATCATCATTTTGATAACATAAGTACTATTTAAGAATTATATGTAGCCAGGCGGTGGTGGCGCACGCCTTTAATCCCAGCACTCGGGAGGCAGAGGCAGGCGGAGCTCTGTGAGTTCGAGACGCCTGGTCTACAAGAGCTAGGCTCCAAAACCCAAAAAAAACCCTTTTTTTAAAAAACAAAAAAAAAAAAAAAAAAAAAAAGAATTATATGTAACTGGGTGTGTTTGTTGAAACAAGCAATAAGATTTGAATTTAAATGTCCCTCATGTAAAACTTGATCCAACCTGTGGCACCACTGGAAGGAGGCACCCTTAACACATAAGATCTAATGGAAATGCGTCAGCTGGTTTAGGTGTGTGTCCTTAAAGCAGGATTCCTGTGAGCAGTTTTGCTCCGCCCCAAGCCCCACATAGCATGCTGCCTCACCCCAGGCCCTAGAACAAGGGAAGCAAACCACGTACTGACACCTCTGAAACTGTGAACCAAAACAATTACTTTCTTCCTTTTAATTTTTCTATTTCTGTTATTCATCAAACAGCTAGTACAATGTCTGTTCAAAAATACTATGTGCAAGTATTCCTGATCCAGTAAGCCTATCCCAAGAACAGGAGAAAGAAAAAAAAAAAAGAAAATTAAAATGTAACAAAATAAAACATCTTAAAAGATAAGCTTTTAAGAAATTTCAAAGGTTTTTTTTTTCTTCATTAATTTCCAAGTGATGTGAGACATCAGTGAGGGATAGTAGGATATGGCATCAAACATGCTTGCTTTGCTTTTTAAAGTTGCTATTTAAATATTTTTCACTGAGAAATGGGAATAGGAGCATATGGAAACCCCAGTAGCCCAGGGTAGACAATAGGGAAACGAGTGAGCACCTGGCAACTGAAAATGAGTTATAACCCAGTCGCAGCTGGAGAAACATTGCAGGGAGAAAGGCAAAGTCACTTTGGTCATTACTGCCGTCCTCACAATTCTTCAGGAATGGTGAGGCAGCGTGCCCCCGCCCTTTCTGTCTCCTGCTGTCAACCTCCATGTGGACTATTCCCAGTACCTTAGGCACTCAGGACTGGCAGAGATCTTACATATTGTTCTGTCTTACAGAACAATGAAAGGCATAGTCCAAGAAGCTGAAATCATCCAACAGTGTCTATTGACCTGAGTCAAAATCAGCAAAGAAGCTAGACATTCAGGTATCACGTAAAGGTACTTAACTACAATGTGGTGTTCTTTCTGTGCATAGTAAACCAAAGAATTTTATTCTCTTGCCTCAATTTCTAGAGTAACTTAGGAAAATATAAATAGAAACGCTTGTCTGTAAACTGAACACTAGTGAATAGCAACCAAATAAAATATTGATTATGAGTAAAGATTAAGGCTAACTAGTAATCATACATTATACATTTTAATGAGAGTAGGTACATATTTGTATTCTAAGAGGCCTGTACCTCATTTTTCATAAATATCAATCCTTCTTTAAAATTTTTTAAATTTACATTAATTATCATATTTATTGTGTTTTGTTTCAGTATGAATTTGCCATACCTAGAAGCTTTAAACATGTATTGCCTCAAGTTGTATACATCAAAAGCCTGCCCTAGATCCCTTTTTTTCTCTACATGGCTTCCTTAGGTGGAAGTTATGCCTCTGCTTATTAAGTAATAGCGTGCTTGGGACAATCTGCTTCCTGCCTTACTATTTGAAGAAAAAAAAAGTTGTTGCTTTGTTTTTGGGGTGTGTGTGTGTGTGTGTGTGTGTGCTCGCGTGCGCATCTGAGAGAGAGAGAGGTGGTGCCATAGTTTAGATAGAATCCTCCCAAAAGCTCCTATATTCAAAGGCATGAGCACCTTCCTGTGGTAGTGTTGAATGGTTACTTCCATCACATGTCCCCACCATAACTTTCACCTCCAGAAAGAGCCAAAGGCAATAAAGCCAACGACCATGAACAGGAGCTTTACTGAACCCATAAGCCAGGGTAATACCTTTATCCTAAGATGGTTATCTTGCCATTTTACCACAGTGATAGCATACCAATACAGGCTTTCAGCTACAGGTTATCTCTAGCTCTCAGAAGAACCCACTCTTCCATTCCTACAAATGATGTTCTATATTGTAGTCAACAGTCATACGTCAAGCCTTTTTTTTTATTTTTGGAATTTCTGATTCTCTTCTGCTGCATCTTTTATGCACCTCTTCTTCCTTTAGAAGACGATCCTCTGCTTTTAGGGGCTCATAGGACCCAATTAATATTCACCTCAGTAGTCCTGGATTGAATTTTTATGAACCTCAAACATATTCTACCCACAAAGCCCCTTTACTAAAGTATTTTCAAAGATGCCAGAAATTAGTGGCCTTTGTGAAAACATGGAGTTAATAATTTAAGATAGGGTGTGCAAATGCTTGAACACTCCAGATTCAAGCACACTGCAATCAAATGACTGACTTGAGAAAAAATTAAATTCTTTGAGAATTTAAACATAACGTACAACTCAAACACCATGGATGAAAGAGTAGGATATGTATGCAAGATCTGTGAATTTTTCCTGAGATCTTTAGCCATTCCGTATTTCCTCCATAATCTTCAAGAATGGCTCCCATGACTATCTGTATTCCCTGCTATATATTTCTCTTGATGTTGTTGGGCTTGAGAGAAAACCTGCTGTTTTGCATCTCTAGAGGTTGGCGACAGTGGACTCAATGCACAGCTTTCCTAAGAGCATCTTTGTGTGTATTGTGATAATTAGAGAGAATTGAGTGGAGAGCTGTTTTCCAGGCCCTCACTAATTACCACTGCTGGAACAAATTAGAATTAATCCAACTGTTTCTTACCTTGTCAAAGACAGCATTGAGGACAGCACTAATGAGTTTCCAAATGGAAGAAATTTCTACAGCTTCCATGGAGATTGATTGTAAATTATATCTAAAATACAACATATTGTAGCTTTTTACAAAAACGTCATTTTCATAACAGTAAAAATATATACATACATGTAAGTTTATATTATTTCCTTCATTTCTATATAATAAAATATAAAATGATAGATGAATAATCAATATACAAACACTAAAAATAGCTTCTAGTTAGAGAATCTTTAATTTTATTTTAGTTAACACTTTGTATCATATATCTAACCAACTCAAAATTACAGAAAATCCATATTAATAGCAGTGTGCTACGCTTATGGTTTTGAGCATGTGTTTTATTTCTTTACAAAGTGATTCTCAAGAAATAGAGATACATAATCAGCTTTGTTAATGCATGTACTATATGAGTTAGTTTAAACTTAATACATAGCCTTGTAAGACAAGAAACTTTTTTAAATGATATACATGATTTTGGGTTTACTATACTCAAGTTACAGAATAAATATAAATTTCTGATTGATAACTTTTTAAAGGAAACCATATTGTATATAACTATAAAACCACCTGAAAAATGATAATAAACTTGAGTTTACTTCATCACTAAAGCAAAAGATATCTTTCCATTCAAAGGAATGAAATAAATAAAACATAGTTTATTCTGAGCTTGATATGGGTGACCATGATCAGAAAATACGGTTCTTCAGACAGTCATGGTTCCCAGGAAAGGGTTGCACAAAGTTTTCATGTCTACGGATGTTGCATCGAACTGCTTGTTCATCCCGTCCACCCAGAACTGAAATAATCACACAGAAACTGTATTATTTAAATCACAGCTTGGCCCATTAGCTCTATCTTCTTATGGGATAACCTTACATCTTAATTTAACCTATTTCTATTAATCTGTAAATCACCATGAGGTCGTGGCTTACAAGCCAAGTTTCAGCACGACTATCTCCTGTGGCGACAGCTCCGTGGCCTCCTCTGACTCTGCCTTCTTCTTCTCAGCATGCTATCCAGTTTTCCCCACCTACTTATGTTCTGCCCTATCAGCAGGCTAAGGCAGTTTCTTTATTCATTAATGGCAATCACAGAAAAGAGGGGACTCCCACATCACACAGAACAAAAGAAATTCATAAACCAGTAGTGATGGAGGAAGGCCATTGGTTAATTAAATAAAGAAGCTGCTTGCCCTGATAGGTTAAAACATAGGTGGGAGGGAAGAGGAAGTGAGGTCAGACTCGACAGCTCTCAGGGGCAGATGCCTCAGAGAGACAAGATGCTCCACTCTTGCGGGCAGAGGCGAGAGCTCTGCTCTCTGAGGCACACGCGATGAAGCTCCGACCCAGGATGGACGTAGGCTAGAAGCTTCCCGGTAAGCGCACCCAGCTGTGCTACACAGATTATAAGAAATGGGCTAGTCCAGGTCGATCTTAGCCTAGAAGAGGCTAGATAGAAATGGGACAAGCAGTGATTAAAAGAATACAGTGTCCGTGTAATTATTTAGGGTATAAAGCTAGCCGTGCGGGCAGCGGGGTGCTGGGGAGCAGCCCCACCACTCATATTACTACACAGTAGATTTTTCAGAGAGCAACAAGCAAGCAGGTAACCAGAAAGCAGGATGCCTCTACTTTGGGATTTAGCTGTTGTCTGTAGACATTATTGGCTTTCAGTTTCTGAAAGCCAGTAGTCTGATGAGTACATATTTCGAAAGCTTTACTACATGGCCAAAAAGATGCTACATCAGATACAAAGATGGACATTGAATGATTATTGTCTCGGATAAAGACTAACACATAATTTGGGCTCTGGATATACAGTTTTGCCACTCTTCAGAGTTTGAAGCTTCCCTCAGTCTATCAGGATTCTAGAATCATTGACACGGAAACTCATAGTTGAGGGTTTATATCTGGAGATGTGGTTCCATAAACCACCAGTAAGCTGGTCCTTCCCTTCGCTTGGGCTAAGTTTGCTGTCTATTTCTTTCAATGGCTATTAAAGGGTTCTAGTTTTAAAATCCCTGCTTTGTCTCTCTTCCCTAGTGTATTGGTAGGTGGTCCTCCTCATTGGTGGGTAGTATTCTTTCTCCCTGGAGTCTTAAAGAAGAATGACTTCCTTCAGATGAACACGACCGTCCCTCATCAAATTGCAAGCCCTACTCAGAAACAGGGTGATGAAAGCAGAGCCAAGTGTCACCATGACTATTCCACTACCAGCTGCTTGAACATGGGCAATTTCTGGGTTTTAAATATCCATGGAACTTATTAACTGGGAGAAGAAGAAAAATAAAACTTCACAGAGTTCCTATACTCTACTGTTTGTATTTTGGCTCATCATCTATTTTTAAATAAAAATCAACCCTTAGAATATCCAACACAAAGAACTAAGAGGACCAAGGCTGTCAGAATTAGAGCCTTTAAAGCAGTGTATCAGAAAGTGGAAAGTATTCAAATGGATAGGTGTGATGAAGCAAAGAGCCCCCAAATAGATTTGCTTAATTTAAATCAATTTATCATTAACCAAAAGAAAGTTAAAAATGAAGAAAAGAGTTATCCTGAGGAACAACGCCAAATTTAGGCACCTGTTTGTTAAAATAAAACAGACACGTACAGTGATGCATATGTGAAGCTAAGAAACACCTTGTGCGAATGAGTCCTCTCTTTCTGCGGGGATCTCGGGAATCAATTTCAGGTCATCAGCCTTGCTGACAAGTGTTGGCTATCTCATCAGCTGAGTCATTTCACCAGCCCCGAGCAAGCATATTTATAGAGTATTTATTTGTAATTGCCAGAATTTGAAGCAATCAAAGTGGCATTCATCAGATGAATTGGAGGTGCATAAACACATCATATGTCATTAAAAGTAGGTTCTATACCACAAAACGCATGGGAAAAATTGATAGTATATTATTTGATTGAAAGGCATATACAAAAGATACAAGGTGTTCTATAAAATGCTGTGTGCTATGGCGGGAGTCAAAAAAAACATCAGGTGTTTTCAAAGTTTAAAAAGAGAGAGGAAGGGATATGCACAGTGGAGAATATAAGGAGGGAAGCTGTTCTGTAGTGGAAGGTATATCTCGCCATACATTTGTCGATTCCAATAGAATATTCAGAAGAAGAACAAACAAAGTCAATAATATCTCTGGATAATGAGTAACCAATGTAAGTTTATCACCATTTGTTTGTTACTTTTTTATCTGTTTGAGCCAAGGTCTCACTATATATATAGCCCAGGATAACCCAAAACTCCTGAGTCTCTTGCCTTAGCTTGCAGAGTGCTGCTGTTGCAAGACTGTGCCACCATACCCAACTATTATATGCTCATGCTTGCAAGAATAGAGATGGGGGTACAGCCACTACCCACACTTTCATCTCAATTGTACTATAACCTAAAAATGAATCTTTTAAGAGTTTACTAAAACATTCATCTGGCAAATGAATGTCCTTCCTCCAACAATTAATTAACAGGAACATCTCTGCAGAAACCATGCATTCTTCCTCCTCTTGGTGATACTCTTTATACAGAAGCTCTACTTCCCTTTATTGCTGAAACATGCCCCTTCCTATTCTTAATTCCTTTCGGCTTTCATTTGCTCTCACAAATCATTCCACCCACTGGCCATTTCCCCCTTCTTCTTTCACTACCAAATCCACACAGGAATCACATTGACTTTTGTCCTTTCAAATCCTGGAGACCCATTGGAAACCACAATTCTTCTTAGCCTGGATTCTTTAGGAGTTCATCAACAATGACATATTTTGGAACTATAAAATGTTTGATTATTCTGGTAAATTGTTTGTAGTTCTTTGTAAGTATAGCTAAACAGTGTATTTTAGTTTAACAAGAATTTTAGCTGATCAAATAATAGAATGAAAAGTTGGTGTAGTGAGTTAAAATAATCATAATTTTGAAAATTCCCAGAAATACTGATTTATTGTTCCTGAGTCTTAGAGTGACAACAAAGAAAGAATTTGAAAGCACTGAAAAACATGCTTCCTTTTTCATTGCATGTTATAATTATCATTCCAAAACTTATTTAAATTTTATTTCATTTAAAACTAAGGTGTGTTCGAATGTCAAACTCCCTATATGATGTCTTCCTGAAGATAGCCTCTGCTCAGCGGATACCCAGACTGTTGATCTGAAGTGCTGAGGTCTCACTGTGGGCCCAAACTCATGGTCACTAAGCCGGTAGTCTCTCAGCATCACTTGGACAGCTCTAATGCACCTATGGATTTGTGCAGCCCTCAAAGAACTTGGATTTTCTCCCAATCTATACTCTCCAAACTAGACTCATTTTTCCACACATTCCCTGATCTCTTCTCATAGAAAAGAGAAGAGCATCCAATATTTGTCACAACTTCAATGTGTGCAGCACCAAACTTTCTTGATCCTTCTCTGTGTCCACGGAGAAACAGTCTAGCAGCTGCGTGAGAAAACGTCACCTGTGTTTCCATCTGATGAGGTCATGTCAGTTATCTATTCTATTGCATACTGTAGATATTCCCTTTGCATATTCCCAACTGTTTCTGAAAGACTTCTTCATCTGCATTTGGAACATGAAAATGCTTTACAGTATTATTTGTAGCGGCATGGCACTAAGACAATGGTACATAGGCAGCAGATCCTATTGTTACTGAACTCCTTCTTTATTTCATGAATTAAAACATGTTGCAAACAAGGGCCCAAGATTAGATGACTTCCATTCTGTTTTCTCCTGAATATTTTTCTCCTTTCCTTTCTTCGCTTATGAAAAACAAAACTACCTCATTTATCTCATTTTCTTATTTCTTATGAAGCAATTCATTATTCCATTCAATAACTATTAATTTCCTGTCCATGAAGTACAGAAAATGATTCTATCTGTTAAAAATATTCACAAACAAGAGAGACAAAACCATTTATCTAATGTCTGACATAGGCTAGTGGGATGAGACAGGAGGAAAATAAGCAAATGAGTAACTCAGTATGGTAATTACATTATGTAAGTGTCATGAAGCATACAAAGCAGCATATTCTGTCACAGTGACCAGAAAAGACTAGCTCACAGTTTGGAAAAGGCCACTCTGAGCTAATATCTTCATGAAAATTAATGGCCAACCTGGGAAAACATGTGTAAGAAACATGGTAGGTAGATGCTTCGGTATGTGTCTTAGCCCGAAAGGAGCAGTTCCACCATCCCTACTAGAGAAACTCCAGGTTCCTTAGGCTTCTAGGCCTATCAGAATAGCTTGTCTGTAGGAATGGTGGCAAACTACGCTGCGGT
>NC_022009.1:121327063-121376919 GCF_000317375.1 Microtus ochrogaster | reverse complement strand
AAAAAAAAAGAAAAGAAAGAAAATGTAGTAGAGGCTATAAAGTAGCTGGAATTCAGCCTGTAATGTGGAAGAAGTCAAATGAAGGTTTAGTCCAGTTTTATTTCCACATCATCACATTGATAAATAAACAACTCACTGAGTAAACTCATGAGTATAAGAAAAGAACTAGAAGTCTAGGTTGGACCATACAGTAATAATTAGAAGCTCACTTGAAGTTTGAAAATGTCAGTGAGGATACAGAAGGAAAAGAGGAGCTGAAATACCTTCCTAAGAGTTGGTGAGAAAGTGAGCGAATGGAAGGAATCAACGGCAAGACCCAGTTTTGAGTTTGGAACACCCAGGGAAATGACATTCGAGGGACATTTTAAGGTTGGCTCATCAAAATTTGTGTTCTAGTCATATTAAAAATGATGCATGCATATTAGACCTTGCCCTAGAATATCAACTAGGCAGCAAGAGTGTAAGTTTGGAAATCAGGATGGAAGTAATCATTTGAGAGCTACTGGCCTATAAATCAGTGTGATGGCTAAGATCACAGATTGCAAAGCATAGAAGGAAGAGCAACATGGAACTCCTGAGTCCAGGGCTCCCTGTCACTCATCAGAGCCAGCCAGGGCATGGAGAAGCAATGGCAGTTCTTCAAGACGCACATTAGTCCAGGTCCTCCCGAATTTCAGACCCACTTCAATCACATTTTATCTGAAATTAGGCAGATCTTACCCTGAACCTGGAAGTCTTATTTAATAACACTCTGTCTCTCAGGACATCGATTCAATTCATGCCAAGTCAGACCAATTCTATTTAAATATACATTCTCTCTGGATCTTTGTCCCTCTGTTTTCCTGTCTTTTTTTGTCTTTCTGTGTCTCTGACTCTGTCCTCTCTCTCTCTCTCTCTCTCTCTCTCTCTCTCTCTCTCTCTCTCTCTCTCTCTTTCTCTCTCTCTCTCCCTTACTCTCTCCATATATACTTTACACTATAGCATTGAGTGATGAGTGGCCCAAGCCTCCTGGATTAAATCCATCCTAGAGCTGTTATTTATGAATGTCTTTGTCTGTAAGTGTTCTTTTACTGTTCCCTTCTTAACCCTTCTTAAAACACTTGAATATAAATGATTTGGTAGCTGACTCCCTTAATGTTCAAATAATTCAACAAAAATGAATGGGTGAATAAATATGCAATTTTACAAACCTTAATGGGACTTCTCCAGTATAACACAGATTGCTCAAAATACTTAAAATAATATTTAGTTATATCAAAGGAACTAAAAAGGAGAACAGATTGCTAATTTTTTATTTTATTTGTTTTAGTTTCAAATTCACTGAAAATGATTGAATATGGAGTTTCTAATAAGAAATACACATATAAAAGTTGAAATTCAAAGTACTTACTGAGGACATCAGACTCCGAAGCCAAGACCTGTCACACCCACACCAAGTAAGGAACAGTCAAAAGGAAGTCAAAAGAGGTCTGATTGATTTAAGTAACCTGCTTTATTTAGTAAATTATTGAAATCCTAGTGATAACTTATAATGACCTCATATGATAATGTAATGTAATAATAACATAAAGCATAAAATCTATATCTATAGTAGCATAAAATAAGTAAATGCTATCAGAGTATGTCTATAGATTTTAGTTTCAGGATAATATTGCTTTTCTAATTTCTACATAGATTATAGTACTATAAAACCTAGTTTTAGGATAATATTGGCTTTTTAAATGCTTTATGTTTGAGCCTGAAAGGATGACAACGCATCATTCAATAGCATATCCCATATGCCTAGGGACAGGCCATCTCGGGTTCACTCTTTGACTTGAGAGTCAGAAAGTTTTAGTTGACACTGCTTTCATTCATGGTCCCAACCTTCCTGTGCAATTCCAAATGTCATATCATCATCACAAGGATCCAAAGAAGAAATGAGGACACCCATCTGTGACTCTGACATCCAGGGGAGCATGCATAGGAGCAAGTCCTTGTTTGTGCAACTCAAACGGCAAGGGGACAAAAAGACTGACACATAAATCTAGCATTAGAAAATTTAACATAGATTAGTCTAATGGATTTATACCCATCATGATTGACTGCTTAGGAAGGGCAACAATATCATCCTAAGAAACCAGGGTGAAGGAAAATGAACACTGCAAATACCAAAAATCCTTTATAGTATGAACATCCTACAAGAAAACAATACCCATAACCAAAATGCAGACCACTTATAGATTGTGACATTGTGACAAAGGCATAAATACTAGTAGGATAATTTCATTCTGTCATGTTGAAGTATTTCTAAGTGTTCTCCAACGCATGTGCATCTTTTTGATGAACTTTACTCTTATGAAATACAACCTATTAACTCTTGTAATACTCCATCACATAAAACCAATTTTGTCTGATATTAAAATGTTTACTTTGTTCCAGTGCGGATAGAGCTAGAAGTCATTGTGTCCATTGAAATAAACCAGGTACTAAAATATCAGTATTGTGTGGTCTTGCTCACATGTGAAATCAAAACAGTAGAAAGCAGAATGGTGGTGAGCAGACGCTGGAGGGAGAAGGGCCAGCGATGATCAACAGGTACTGGGTTACAGTTTGGTGGAACAAAGCCTGCTGTGTTATTGTATAGTGAGTAACTCAGGAGAACAATAATGTTCTACACATTTCAAAAAGCTACAAGAAAGGACTTTGTTTCCCACCAAAAACATGATAAATTTTGAGGAGATGAATATGAGCTTAACCCATATATTAATATTGCACAATGTAGACATGTATAAAACATGATGTGGTACCTCACTGATAGAAAAATTTGCACATCAGTTAAAAATCAATTATTCTCTTTCATCTTGAGCCAGTGTGCCCCTCTGTCTTCTGACTTGCACAGTTGATTTCTCCTTGTTCTCCTGTAGGAAATAATCTTGTTTTCCTCCTACATGGCTCACAATTCCCTGGTAGTTTAATTTTCTGGAAGTTTATGAAGCAGGAGGGTGAGATTTCTATTGTTCTTCTTCTGAATCCTACTTTAGTGTATTAAAGACATTTCTGACAAATTTAGAAACAGTTTGACAAAAACATATTCGTAGAATTTTTGTTTCTGAGACTCTCATCTCTGTCTCAGACTTCAGTTTCTTAATAAGAGAACACTTGAGATTATGATGCACATAATTCAGGGTTTTTTTTATTTCCTTTCTTCAGAGTTTCAGTCCGAACATTTTCAACATCTCAGTCTTCAAGCTCCTGAATCTTTCCTTCTGGCAGATAAAGTCTATCTGATGCTTTTGCTGATAATTTCATTCATATATTGTTGCTGATTTGTGCTTTCAAATTTTCCACTTTATTCTTTTTTTCTCCTTGTAAACTAATGAGACTCTCCCTATGTTTCAGATATCAACATATTTTTCTTTAAACTATTAAAATATTTATGACAGCTGCTTAATACTCTTGTCAACTCTACACACATTTCTGCCAACTGTGTTTCCCTTCCAGCTACCCATTACATTTGAGGATACTTTAGAGACCTATAATGTTGTGGACAACATTATAGGGATGTCAGATTTGTAGGTATTACCATGCTGAAAAAGGTTTTATTCTTTTCTCAAAGAATATTGAGTTTTGTTCTGCCAGTGAATAAATGTATAAATGAGTTTCACTGATGTTTATATCAAACTGTAAAAACAATTCTCATGTGTCTTATCCAACTGCACAGACAGACAAATCATGTCTGGAGAATAATTGTACTGGAGTTCATAAAAATGTAAAGTAGATGAAACCCTTGTATAGTAAACTACTTCTGTCTGATGTTTCTATGCAAACTATTTTTACATCATCTAATTAACGTACATCTATGTAATTTATTTACATAATCTAATTTACATATTTTAAATTATGTATTATAAATAAATGCTTTAGGCCTTTTAAATTAATGAAATTATATGATAAAGCCTTTTTTTACTTATTACTACAGTATCAGTGAATTGTGATTTTACTTGTTAGATATGTATTTAAGTTTGGGCAGGGGACACAGCTCAACAGTTAGAAAGCTTACCTGGCATGTATGTTCAATTAAGTCTAGAATTACCTTACCTCTGGCTGAGGATAGACTTTTCTTTCTGTGTCTCATCTTTTTGGGTCTCATTTGACTGCTTGAAATGTCCTTTCCAAGTTCTCTCCTCTTTGATGAGACATAAACACAGCACTTCATGTCGTTGTTGGCTGAAAAGATAAGTGTTTAGCAGAGAATTAACTGGCTGTTGATTTTCTCTTCTGTAGGCCTCGTGTAGCCTTCCCCAGGTCACGTGCGTTTTCATATTTGACCAAAGCTGCAGGTAAACAGTTTTACAGATATCTGTTCTCTTTTTCCAAGAACTAATACATCTTTAGACCTTGCCCCATAATTTTGGTCTTTGTTTCCTGCTCCTAAATCTTCTGCTGCTAGAGATCCACTCCTGTTGTCTACGTTAAGGGTGCAAGGACCGCCAAGGAGTTATTCCCCCCGCATTTTCCGCGTTTGGGGGATTACAGCCATCTCTTCAGTTTTCCCACACTTAAAAGACGTTTCATAACTTTTAGCAAGTTTTACGATTGTTTATTGAGAACACGCAGGACAGTATCGTTGCTTGGTGATAGCCAGTCCAACCCTCCCGATGAACTTGGAAATAACCCAGACCTTTCCCTTCTCATGTAGCGATTTGTCCCAGCCCTATCACCCCAATGAGATGAGGGAGAATTCTGATCTTTATTGTACTTTTGTTTGTTTGTTTTTTGAAAAATGGTTTTTGTGTGTAGCCCTGACTGTCCCCGAACTCACTCTGTAATCCAGGCTGGCTTCAAACTCACAGAGATTCACCTGCCTTTGCCTTCTGAGTACTGGAATTAAAGGCGTGCGCCACCACCACCCAGGTCTCCGTGGTGCTTCATTCCCTGAACTCAAACTTACTTTTTATAAAGAAAGCAAGAAAGCAAGAAAGCAAGAAAGCAAGAAAGCAAGAAAGCAAGAAAGCAAGAAAGCAAGAAAGCAAGAAAGCAAGAAAGAAAGAAAGAAAGAAAGAAAGAAAGAAAGAAAGAAAGAAAGAAAGAAAGAAACCTAAAATCAAAAGAATTTACAGAGCCTACACTTAAGATTCTCTGGGGAAATATCATCCTAGAAAAAAAGTTAATGTAACAAATTCCCTTTGTGTTCCTTCCCTTGTGTTCCTATGTATCTTTTCTAAACCCTGCAGCTCAGTCAGGTCTGAGACATCCTGGCAATGAAGGCAATAATTTAAAACCACTGCACCCATTAAGTGGGAGCTAAAAATTGGGCACAACACTAATTCCTGTGGCTGTTGTGGCTGCAAGATGCCCAATTTTTGCATCCTTTGCATTCTGACACCCCTTGTGTTCTGGAGAGGCAAAGCTCAGCTGGCCCTCTGCAGTTGGTGCTCCCCAGCAGCGAGCACAGTAGAGAGCTGCCCCCTTATCATTATTTGAAAAGCGTGCAATTGGCCCTTGAGACAATGAAGAGAACAATGCCATTCGGGAGCTTTTCAGACACATTATGTTTATTGCAACCTCCAGTTCTCGTCAGGCCCCTTTGGTTGCATATTCATTAGCGGTTGCAATGTACAGACCCAGCAAGACTGACAAGACTAAAGAAGAAAATGGGAAATTGGTAGAGAAAAAGTAAGCCGTTGTGAAACAGTCCCAATATCTGATGTTTTGTGCCCTTCATATTTCTTCTTTATACCCAAAGGTCTGACACATATTTCTTTTGCTTTTGTACCTATAATTCATCTTCCAGTGGGTGACTGGTCGGGAGAAAGAGGATTCAATTTATTTCTCCCCTGCTCACCATGTCTATATATTTATTTGGCTTCTTGTTAAAGGTTTTTAGTTATACGTTCAAAAGGCAACAGAAATTCTGACTTGTGAAAATAGCTTGAAGGCTATTAGAAAGGAAACTTTAAAAAGAATAGCTTTAAATAATAAATGCATTGATTTGTATGGTAGTACTATTAACTCAAACCGTACAAATCTTAAATATAATATATTAAATTAATATTAATTGTATATATTCCATAACGTTCATTAAATAAATAATTCATAAGAACTGTAGCCAATATCTAGCCATACTTATTTTTCCTTGCGTGTTCCCAGCATCATATCTGTGAAGCTTGCTGAGCTACTGTTTCCTTTTACCACGCTTTCCTCATGCTGTTCTCAGCTGAATTACATCACGTTTCCTTTGCTCTAACCTAGCAGACTGGCATTCTTAGTGCTGGAAAGCACACGGCATTTTTTCTTTGGTTGCTTTCTGTTCTCCTCATGTTTTATGCTCATCATTCATATCTTGTCTCCTTATTACCAGAGTTTATTCCTATAGTCTGGCTAGAGATAGCAAGTTTATTCTATGTAGCCACATCTGAGTCTGCACTGGGCTGCTAAACTTCTTGTTTGCTTATTATTTAGGTGTTTTGAATACTGTTTGAGGAAGATTTTCTCTTCAGCTTTGTGGATGCCATATACCCAGTATCTACTACATTATTTCTACATAATGGACTTTCAATAGACATTTGGTGAACAAATAAAAATTTTTACGTTTTTGCCGAAGCAATGATTTCATAACTCCTTAAGAAATGCATGTCAACATATACAGAGAGAACAAAAGAGAGAGAGAGAGAGAGAGAGAGAGAGAGAGAGAGAGAGAGAGAAGGAGAGAGAAACACAGTTACCCGGATTTATTTGTGGCCAGTCTTAGAGAGTTGATTCAATATCAACCATCTACAGAATGTAGTGCTTTGAATAGGAATGACCCCCCAAAAGCTCATATACTGAAACATTTGGTCATTAAGAAGGGCCACTATTAGAAGGCACGTTGGAGTAGGTATGACATTGTTGGAGGAAGTATGCCACTGGGGTGAGCTTTGGGGTTTCAAATGCTCAAGCCAGGCCCAGTAGCTCTCTTTTCCTGATGCTTGGTGATCCAGATGCAGAACTTCAATTTCTTTTTCAACACTGTGTCTGCCTCTGTGCTATCATGCTTCCTATCATGATGACAGTGAACGAAATCTCTGAACCTGTAAGCCAACATCAGTGAAATATTTTACTTTATAAGAGGTGTCATGGTCATGGTGTCTCATCACAGGAACAGAAACCCTAACTAAGACATATTTATACCATTTTACTTTTCACATGTACTTTTCTGGGTCTGGAGATATGACTTAGTGATTCAAGTGCTTGGTATACAATCGTGAGGAATTCAGATCTCAGAACCCACCTAAACAAGGGATGAACATATCTACCTACCTATCAGTCCAAACTCTGAGGGCAGAAAGGGTGATACCCATAACAACATGCACTTCCAAATAAACCTGCAAATGTGCGCACACACACACACACACACACACACACACACGAGGGGGGTGCACAGTTAAAAATAGAAAAATATAAAAAAATAAAACCGGTTTTTATTTACTACTCGTTCACTGAAAGTGGAACTGTGCTGGTTAAATGTGTGCTGTGTCTGAGAAAAATGTATCGATATATTTGGGGGGAGGGGCAGAGATGGGCCAATCACGAATTACAATTTTCACATGGCAGATGAAAGAAAATGTTTGTTTTTTGTTTTGAGACAAATGCCAGCAAACAGTATCTGTGGTTGAAATGCGTTCTTCTTCTTGATGTTTTCCTCATACAAAGGAAGATTTAAAGATGCCGCTCCCGCTGGTGCTGAAGATGGAACTCTGAGTTCCATCTTCACATGTTCCATCTGCACATGTTATGCATGCATTACTAGGGAAGATATACCCTTAATCCATATTCTTTTGAGGTTGGAAGATCCACCACTAATTTGGGACATAACGTTCTGTTGGAAGTCTATATAAAGAACATGGAAGAAGGAAGTTTACTCTTTTTGCCTACTTCTCCTTTCTCTCCTCTCTCTCTCTCTCTCTCTCTCTCTCTCTCTCTCTCTCACACACACACACACACACACAAGCAAGCAGCTCCATTCTTTCAATGGTATTAGAGCCTACTTCTATGGGATTCTGGTATATGCCGAAGACCAACTGAGACACCCAGTCTTGTAGACCGAACAGCAACTTGATTCTTGGTACCTGCCATTGGTAAACAGTCATTGTTGGTTAGCTGGACCACAGTCTGTAAACCATTCTATTAAATCTCTCTGCTATTTAGAGAGAAATTTATTCTACCTTTCAAGTAGCAAAGTATGTGCCACATTTAATGAAGTTAATGTTTAACTGTTGGATTGATGAATTAAAATGCTCTTTATCCAAAGTTATGTTGGTTAAAATGGTAGAAACATTAATTATAAAATATGACACCACAAAATAGCCTGACTTTTTATTTTTCAAAATGGCCTTTTAAATGTGCAAGACTAATAGTTGTTCACATTCATACTATTATGGAATAGCACATTAAAATTTCCTAATTCTTTCTAAATCCTACCACTTATTAATGATGTTTCGCTATCCCTTCCCACCATGTGAAAACCACCAGTCTTCTCTTGTATGAAACCAACATTTTAGATCATGCATATGAGTGAAGTCGTATGGTACCTGTGCTTCTGTGTCCAGACTAGCTCATAGAACATAATGACTTTCAATTTCTTTTATATAATTGCATATAACAACATTCATTATTTTTAAAGCTGAGTAAAATGCCATCCGACACATAGAGCATATTTTATTTATCCTTTCATTAATTGATCTAATGACTATTGTAAACAGCACTTCAGAGGCCACTTGTAGACAACTCTTTTACATACTGATTTTATTTAATTTACATTAATTCCCAGCAGTCAGATTGCTGAAATCTAGTCTTGATTTTTCTGAGGTACATCCATTACTTTTTGTATGACGGCAATGCCAATTTACTCTATGGCAGAGTGTTTACAAGACATTTGTCCCAGTTCAAGGAAAAGGGCACAGTAATCACTCACCAAAACCTAGCTCATCCAAGTAATATAGGCAAGAAGTCTCTCAGATTTCTCTGTATGCTTAGGTGACTCATATTCATACCTCAGGGTAAATGATCCAAATCCAAAATATGCCTTACCGGAGCTCCAGTGGCGCAATCGGTTAGCGCGCGGTACTTAAACAAAATATGCCTTACCAATCTTATTACTCAAAATTTTCTACTATTATTTGTACCAAATACCTGCATTCTGGAGCCTCCTCTGACCTTTAGAAGGCTTATTGTGTTCTGATCAGGAACACATATTTCAGGCATGAAATCCATGAGAAGAAGGAATGATACCTTGTCATCTTATGCAGACATTCAGCAGTAGACTAGAGATTCTTCTGCTCGTGAAAGAATCTGTTTTTTTGCAAAAAAAAAAAAAAGATATTTAAAGCCAAACAGAAATCAGCCCTATATTACATAAGGTGTTTATGAAGAGATTTTTTAAATACTCACAAAAAGCAGAGTCTCCCTAAGAGAGACATACATGGATCTAATGTACATGGGAAGTAGAAAAAGACAAGATCTCCTGAGAAAATTAGGAGCATGGGGACCATGGGAGAAGGTTGAAGGGGAGAGGAAGACGAGCAGAGAAAAAAATGTATGGTTCAGTAAAATAAATTTTTACAAAAAGCAAACAAAATAAAAAGCAAGATCTCTTGTTGTTGGTTCCATCTCTGTGCTTATAAGAATAAAAACTTCGCTGGGTGGTGGTACCCACTTTTAATCCCAGCACACAGGAGGCAGAGGCAGGTGATCTCTGCGAGTTCAACCCAACCCAGTCTACAGAGCCAGTGCCAGGAGAGCTAGGGTTGTTGTATAGAGAAACCTTCTCTCAAAAAACTAAAAAATAAAAGAATGAAAACGTTAAAGCACTATTTATAAAAAAAAATGCTTTCAAACATAAGATTTGTTTGTATAAAATATATTTGTGAGCTAAATATTAAACAGTATGCTTAAAATGGGTTTACTTTCAGTACTCAGAGCTAACTAAATGACATTAATCAAAACAATGACTTTTATAGAGAAAATATTAGAGTTCAAAAGGAAACTTTTGTGTCCAATATAAATTTAAGATTATTTTTAGCTATTGCTGCTCTTTTCAAACATACATTATAAAGTCTCAAAATAAACAAATTTATATGCTCTTGCATGAGGCTGAGAAGAGGGAAGGAGAGAAAAGGAGGGGGGAGAGAGGGATAGAGGAAGGGGAAGGCAGGTAGAGGGAAGGGGAAAGGAGAGGGGGACAATAAATTATGTGACAGATTCACAGAGAGATGAAAAATGGCTGGGGAGAAGATGGAAAGAGAGACAGACATTTTCCCAAAGGTGTTAGCAGCATGTCCTAATTTTAACTCTCCACTAGGGAAGAAAGGGCCCCTCCCACAAACAGAGCAAACTCGAACTTGATTCATCTGCATGTCAATGAGGAAATATTTTAATTTTACCAGAGTCTATCACAGACTGGGTATGAACAAATGCCTGCTTTATCAGAAATAGTCGTTAGAATTGAATATCGCCACCCATTACATTCATAGCCTGAATATTTTAATACATGGGAGGATATAACTCTGCAAGAGAAATGTTTGAAAATGCTGCATTTAATTAATGCCCAGGGGAAATCATAAGAAAGAAAAAGGCCTAGTCGCCACACTCTAATTTTAAAAGCTGCTTACTAGATTCATTCACCACGATGCAGCTCCGTGGCGGCAGAGTTCTCCACAGAGCAGATCCTTGGATTCCAGGACACGATACGTGAAGAAGCTGGCTTTTAGAGCAGCTAAATCCTGAGGCTCAGGCAGATGCTCTGCTGCAGATGCACCTGTTCATCCGAGCAGGTGGAAAGGAGACTGCAGTCTTAACCTGGCCGCCAGTTGTCGGTACTGTGGAAGGCAGGAGCCTGCATGATTGATAGAATATGGTACATGGTGGTGGTAGTAGAAGAACTTAGCCATATCTAGGTTAAAATTAGGTTTTCTGAATTTGTTTTTCTATTCTCGGGAATGTGTGGTCTGGAAAAACGGAGAATTAAAATGGAAAGATAAAGTCCTCCATGTCTGTGTTACTACTACACCATGGAAAAAACAGATCTGTTGATATCCGACTTTGGCTGAACAGATGTGAACTTGTGTTTACTAGAGAGAAAACATGGGTTCCTCCATAAGTCCCTCTAGGAAAGAAGGGAACAGAAGCATGACAGGGTCGCTGAGCTGGACGCCCTTTGCAAATGTTACTCCACTTAACACACATAATTAAATGAGTCAAAGTTAATGCCTGTTTATCCATGTATAATTCTTATAGAGACAATTGCCAGTCTGAACTCTGAATCAAGTTTCTCTCTTTTACATCCAGCCTGTGTAGCCTTCATTGTGACATGTCTCATGGAGCACAGTCAAGCCTGCAACAATAACCATCCATTCACCACTGTTCATCTCCTTAATCTATCAACCATACTATAGCATTGTTTTAGATTTTCATACACAGGATTTAAAAAAAAAAAGAACCTCTAAGTCATTCTATGATGTCACTGTGTTTTGTTTCCTTTGGAGAGACAAGGTCTCACTATGTTATATAGCCTACCTAGGGCTCACAATTATCTTGCCTCAGCCTCCCCAGTACTGAGATTATAGCACGTCAACCATGCCCGGCTCTGATGTAATCCTTGCCTTCATTTGCAGGATGAGCCCACTTCCAGATCCTCTGAGTACTTCACCACATTAAAGATAAGGCAGGGAAAATGGGGGACACTAAATACAGTGGATGGGATCTTCTCTCCTACACCCTTGAATTCAATTACTGAAAACTCAAGACGTGACATGATTTAGTAATATCATTGCTGTGGCTATAAGGCATTAAAATGGTATTATACGAGATTTCTGCAACCTTCATCAAACACAGCTGGTGTTCAGAACACTGGGAGAGGAGGCACAGATACTGAACAAGTGCAGTGAAGCCTGTAAGGTAGATAAAAACCAAATCATGATCACAACAAGACTAGGAACACCATGAACCAGCAAGAGGCAGGGAGAGAACCACCCCACAAAACCCTCAAAAGGAGACCGCCCTGCCCACACGCATACACTTAGCTTCCTGAACTGGGTGGCCGTAAGTTTCCATTGTTTAAAACCTTTGTGTTTCGGCGATGTGCTCTGCTAATCCTAGGACATTCATATAATAGGATTGATTGTGTTTTCTGGTTGCTTATTCCAGATACCGTCTTTGAATCCATGCTATTCTCTCTCATAATTATCCAAGGACCATAACTTTCCTGCTGTTTCAGAGTATTTGAACCATTTTATATGTGTGCCCTCCAAATATCATGGTAAAACTGAGGTGCACTGGGGTGGTACCAAGAGGTGGGTTCTCTGTAAATGCCCTGAGGTGGTAAGGGCTATGCCTTATGAAGGGTCTGGAGATGGCTACCATAGGTCACTTGGATGCAACTCTTTCTCCATGTAGTACCACCTGTGGGAAATGGCCTTCACTGGACCCCAAGCCTGGTGGCTTCGCACACTTAGGGCCCCCACTTTCCTGAACTGTGAGCATTAAGCCTCTGTTGTGCATGAATTACACACATGGTGATTTCCATTTCAGTGACACAACTAGACTAAGCTAGACCTTTCTGTTTGATTTCCTGTCCAAATCCTTCTCCATACTTGAATTTGAGAGTCCTTTGTCTTGTCTAATTTCGTTCTTATCCTCTTGCAAACCTCTTAAAGGCATTTGACCTCTAGATTTTCTCCTAAAAAATCTCACATAATTATCCATGCAGAAAAGATGGGAGATGGTTGTGGAGCTGAGGATCCTTCTGAACAGGGAGCTGAGGAAGCCAGGGGAATGAGGATGGGGTTCAACCAGCTCCTAGATGTCTTTTCTCAACACTGAGAAGCCAAGGGCTTCATCAGAGGAGAGACAGGACTGGTGGCCCCGCATTCTTTCAGAAGAGACATGAGAGCCGTGGCCAGCTCTCCTGTTGTTTTATGACACAGTCACTGGAATAATTTTCAATGCCAGATCAAACCCTGGAAAGAGGGGACAGCTGATCATTGGAGCTGTGGACAATGAGCAAGACTTCCCTGCTATTATCAGGAGGACCCTGTCAGATAGGCATCGTGAGGCTCTGCCACTGTGATATGTGTAGCACAGGGGCTGGGATCAGATGCCACTGGCACCACAGAACCTGGAACCTGGACTAGAGGAAGCAGACTATGCCACTATTGGGTACAGTGCAAGTCACTCATTTATAGTTACAATAAGTTTTATGCAATGCTGGGATGCCGAATCTTCCAGGTAGAATTCATACGTAGGAACAATGAAACAGAGCATGAGAATTCAAGATTGTCCTAGGAAATATGACATTTACGTCAGCCAATGCTGTGGGAGCTGCTGGGTGCCATGGAAACCAAGAGAGAAAAGTAAAATCCAAGTACACTTTTCTTGAATTTTCAAAAACTTGAGTGATAAACACAACTTTAATTTGCATCAAGTATTTTAATTAACTCTGGTCTTACAGCACTGGCAAGCTTTTATACTTTGACTCAATAGGGTTTTTTATTTATATTTTAAATAATGAAAAATATTGGAGAGTTATTTGTGTCCTGGTACCAGCTACCTGGTACTACTGTTATTCACGTCAGATTCCTGGTAAGGACAACAGCAATAATAATAGTCATTATTAGTTGTTAGCAATATGCATCTCTTTGTACCAAAGAGATAATACTTGTATTGGGTCTTCTACATATATTATATCATCTTATCCCTCAATAATCTGTGATTTATGTCAATGTACCTCTACTTTGCACTTAAGAGAATTTAAGCCTAAAGTCATGTTGCTAACAGAATTATTACAGAGCAGAATTTTAACCCAGTTATGTGCAAACACAGAGAGGTATCCTTCCCTCGATGGTAAATCACAAGTCTCCTCACTGAGATAGCCATAAAATAGCTCTCAATACACCTCCAATTTACAATAGAAATGAAATATACCCCCCAAATCTGAGTTTTCAGACCACCAGCCTCTTCTTCCTCTCTCCACAGAAGCAGCTAGAAGAAGCAGATAGGGTATAAAAGAGCAATCAGATCATCTCCAGATATGCACTTATTTTCAGGAGATAGTGGGCGAGGTCATCTTACTTGATTGTGAAATTATTAAAAGCAAACAAGAGAAAGTAATGTAAAAATTAAATCAGATTTAACAGCAGGGGACATTATCACTTTAATTGATAATACTTGGTTCACACGTGGTCAAATACCTATCACATAGAAACTGTTTCCCTGCATTGCAGAGATGTACTGGGACCTGCCCATGCATGTATTATGGAGGTTTTCATTTTATAAAAAAGAAATTATGGCTGTGAAAAGGGATTAATCAGTTTTTGTTTTCAAGTTTTTGAAATTCACCCTATTTTATCCATTTTTCATACCTTAAAAAATATATGCAATTGTATTGAGAACAGTATGTGGTTGTTTCTTGACAAAGGGCAATTTGACTGATTAAAAAAGTAGGCTCTTGTACTTAAATATGTAGCAGTTACCATGGAAACGATTCTACTTTGACTCAGAGCATATCTTGTTTTAAGGCGAGCAGCCTGTTGTTATGGCAATGGGAACGGGAGCAATTTTCATCCAAAAGAAGAGAGCAACACTGGAGAAATGAGAAGGCTGTCAGCTACATGGTAATATGAATGCCAGTGCATTTACCTGGGAGCTTACAGACATATCAGCTGCCAGAGAAAGGAGGCACCAACTTAGAAGCCCTGGGAAGAGCTCCTGCCCTCTGTTCCTTCCCTGTTTTATTTTTAACTACAGCACAATGAGTAATAATAGTGTGGAACTGGGTTTCAAATTTTATTCACTGAAGGCAATGAATTTAAATTGCCATTGCTATAGCAACCACATATAATATTTTCTTAAGATTGCAATGTAAAACATGTTTGAAATCCTAGTGGAGACATAATTTTTATTTAATTCATGAGATGATGTTGATAATAGTGAAAATTTATAGAATGCTTGCTGTGTGCTTGGTACCACTTCAAAATCTTGGGATTTTTTTGTTTGTTAATATAATAATTTTATTTTTCTTGAGAATTTCATATATGAGCACTTGGCTCACATCACTCCCACCCTCCCCCTTTCCCTCTAACTCATCCTGTGTCTCACTCCCAAATTATGATTTCTTCTTTAATGACTATTATTCCATATATATATATATATATATATATATATGTGAATATATATATATTTGCACACCTGTATGTATAGCCTATGTGTGTATGTGTGTGTGTATACATATATTTACCCAAAATATATCTGGGCTTGTTCATATATTCGTATGTCCAGAGTCAACCACTTGCAATTGGACTACCTGAGTGGGCACTCTTCCCTAGAGGAGACTTGAGCTCTTTCACAATGGGCATTGACCAACTATATTTCTTCACATGTGGGTGAGGCCATAATGGAATGCCCCCTTCTCTGTTTTGTTCAGGCAGTCATATTGCTGAGTATTCATGGGTGTAGCTTACCTGTCAAGTATAGGGGATAGTAATTCACAGTACATATTCTAATGCTCTGTCTCTTAACAATCTTCTCAATTTCTCTTCCACTATTTCCCCTGAGTTATAAGTATGAAGGTTACAAATTATTTTATTGTATTTACACATTCAAATTCTCATAATATTTATTTTAATGAGGGGACATCACTGTTGCCATTAAACAATAAAGAAGCCCAAAACATAAAGTGATAATTTACCCAAAGTCTCAACAAAGTGGTCTCCCCAGGAAGAACTCCCAACTGCTTCCTTATGCCAGAATTGCATGTTCTAGAATAGTTTTTTATTTGGTTGTATTAACAATAAATCTCAATCATAACTTAAAACACAAAATCATGCTATCTAAAGCTTTTTCAAGAAGGAATATAAATTTGAGGCAGTGACTGACAATACAAACTTCAATTTAACTGAACCAAAAGAAAATGCAATGTCTTTTCTCAACAATGAGCTTATCATGGCAATATATCAAATCTTACAATTAGTGCATAATAGTCAGATCCTTGGGGTCATTTCTGTACATTTGGAAGCCTTATCTGAAAATAGTGCAATTCCTGTGGGGTTCTTCTGAATATATTTGTAAGACTGAGGGATAAATGCAAATATAAAAATTGCAACTAACGGATCTGCCATGATTAGACTCTAATTAGAATCGCAAAATATTGCATTTCAGAGACTTAAACCTTTTCTCATGGAGTCTTTTCCGCCTCCCAAGCTGAAGCCATTCCTCCTACTGGTTTACATGTTGCAGATGAATCATGAGCTCATCTCGGCTCAGTCTTGTAGGCAGCAATTATGTAAGTATTTCAATATCACAAAATGTTCTCTCCACACTGTGTTATTGAAAAGTTTGCTGTTGGGAAAGTTCCTTTCCTGTTGCTTTGGTTCCATATCTATGCAGGTAAATTTTTAATAAGCAATTTCCAAAAGGATAGTGATTGACCTGATAAAGCATAACAGAGTAAAAACAAGTGCAATAAATATCTTCTAAATGTGATATTAAAAATCCCATTTAAAACTAGAAGCAGAGGAGAAAGCCATCATTACCATGCTATCGGAGTGTCCCTGGAGACCTGGGACAGTTACTAGGACAAGCAAGAGTGCTTAGCAGAAGGGTAGCGATTGCCCCTTCCCTGTTCCTTTCAAAACACTTCATAGTTGATATTAAGACATTCTTAAATAAAGAGCACTACAAATAGTAATTTGCTTAAGTAGCAGTGTGAGTTACTCTGTTAGCTACTGCTTTTCCCAGGCCAGTTCCTGGGGATCTTGCCAACGAAGATCACAGTAGATACTGACTCCACAGCCTTCTGCCAGGACAAACTCTACAGCCTCTCCCCTAATCTAGGCAGCATCCTCGCTAGAGACTGTTCACAGAGCATCTACCGTCTGCTTTTCCTGTAGATGTTGGGTTGGCATTCACATAGATTCAGGTTTGATTCACTGATGAGTATGTCTACTTTAACCTTGATACTTCTTTTTTTTATTAACTTTTATTTTATGTGCATTGGTATGAAGGTGTCAGATCCCCTGGAACTGGATCTTCAGACAGTTGTGAGCTGCCATGTGGGTGCAGGTACTCTGGAAGAGCAGTCAGTGCTCTTAACCACTGAGCCATCTCTCCAGCCCCACCTTGATACTTCTTATTCAAGAGAGAGCTGAGTTTCCTTCCAAGCCTGCTTCACTTAAAAAAAATGTTGTATAATTTTTAGCAGATTGGGAGTATGGAACCTCAGAGAGTAGGCAGTGCTATTGCTGTATTAGTCATGATTGGAATGGACAGGTTATTGCATTAGCATATATGATATATTTGTACAAATAGAAACCAGTTTTTAAGGTACGACTATTCCAATGGAAAAGATAACAGATATATAGAGGAAAAGAATGCAATTGCCAAGCAAATGCGTGTGTAACAGAGCTGAGATGTGTGCACAGGCCTCACCAGAAGCCTTCTGCTCGGGTCCCCAGAGCAAAACGCCTCTTAACGTGTTTAAGATGCTTTAGGAAGAGACTTATTCGCTACAGAAAGAGCAATTTGCATAACACATTTATGTTCTAGTAATTCTGTACTCAATTTTTCTTACTTCCCACAGGACAATCACTAAATATTAGATAGAAGTTTCATTATTTGACATATCTGAGGAATTAGTCTTCCTTGATCCACAACCATTTTTACGTCCTAACTTGAATTTTTTATGTACAACAGGTTCCCCCAAGCTCTTCACCATCATTGTTGGCTTAGTGCATCCCCATCTTTGGTTCTCCACTATTTCTGTTTGTTAAACTTCTGTATTTTTTACTTTTCTTCTCTATTCCCTCCCTTACTATTTTTCTCTCCTCTTTCAACTGTGGGCACTGGCAACCCACAGAACACAGCATGTATTACTCATGTATTCCCAGCCTCTACATAAGAAATCTTTCCTTCTCCCCTCTTTCCCTCAGTGAAAAGGTGTTCTTGCCATTACATGTAGGCAAAGAGATTGAACAGTTTTTGCATGAATATATTTTCCTATGGAAACCACTTCTGTATAAAATACATAACTGAAAATCACAGTTTTAGAGTATAGACTTGGCTTCCTCAGTCAGCAATATTTGTTAAGCCTCTGCAAGAAAGGCTCTGAGCGGGACTTTTGGTTCTGCATTCATGACTGTTGTTTACAGGCTCCATGCTGTTTACAATAACATGTCCTGAGGCGGAAAAAGACAAAAACTGTCCCTCTAATGAGGCTCATCAGACCTCCTCACAGAGAAATCCAGAGAGTTCTACATGAACATCTTGAGGAACTGGTTTTCTAGATGAGAAAGAACAGCAAGCCTGTAGGTGACACTTCCTTTTATTTTTATTTATTTATTTTTAAAAAATATTATCATTTATTTTTATGAGCTTTCCTGTTCTCCTGGCATTGATGTACGTGCATTATATGTGTGCATTGTGCTTGTGGAGGTCAGAGAGAACATCATATCCCCAGGAACTGTTGTTATGGGTGGTTGTGAGTCACCTGTGAGATAGCAAAGCCCATTCCTCCAGAAGAACAAGAACTCTTAACAATTTAGCCAAATCCTTGGGCACCTGCCAGTGACGGTTTGACGATATCTTCTTCTTCTTCTTTTTTTTTTTTTTTTTTTTTTTGGTTTTTTTGAGACAGGGTTTCTCTGTGGCTTTGGAGCCTGTCCTGTTACTAGCTCTGTAGACCAGGCTGGTCTCGAATGACCATATCTTCTTTAAAAGGTAAGAAACTTAAGGGCTTCTCCCACAAGGAAAGAAGGACAAGTTCATTTTGGGAAATCAGATCTTCGAGTGCAATGGCTCAGGCACACTGTGTGGAACCCTTAGGAAGCTTGATTGTACTCAGGGTGACTGTGAGGCTGAGGGAACACACTAAAAAAGGAGACAAGCCACTAGCTAATAAAGGATGAGTGTGGGCTCTTGTGCTGACGTTAAAGAATGAGAAAGAGGATATGTAAATGATAGACTGATAGAAGATAGAAGATGATAGATAGATAGATAGATAGATAGATAGATAGATAGATAGATAGATAGATAGATTATAGATAGATAGATAGATAGATATAGATATAGATGATAAATAAAGATGGTAGACAGATAGATATAGAAACATATAGATGGATATATAGATAGATAATAGATATATAGATAGGTGATAGATAGGTAGCAGATAGATAGATAGATAGATAGATAGATAGATAGATAGATAGATAGATAGATAAAATAGAGGGAGGAGTACATTAATTGTGTATGTTTTGGGAAAGAGAGAGAAACAATGAATCTAGGGTGATGGAGAACGAGATTCAGGTTCTGTAAGTAAGACATCTTTTCTGCTCTAGAGCAAGAGCAGTGTTGCAGGGATCTGAAGCAGATGGCAAATACTTTCTTCAGGCGGAAGAGTAACTCAGAGTCAGACATTAGTTTACCTCTCGTAACAGCACGATGCAGTCAGAAGCTGTACCTCCGTACTTCACGGAGCTCCTAGCCTGGAGTTTACGATTCATTCATACTAGGTGATTCACACTTTACCATTCTCTGCCATGACACTGAAAGTTAGAAAATACTTCATTTTATACAGGAAATGCTTCCGTGTTTCAGATGCTAGCCATCAGGGAGAGGCAGGGAGCGGCAGGGAGCTGCCTGCCTTGCTCATCACTAACTGCTATGGACCAGAAGCCCTGTGGCCACTCCCCAGCTGCCATTGATGAATGAATAATGATTGATGATATTGTTTAAAGATAACTTGTTCCCTGCTTCTGGTGCCTAGCTCCTACTTAGCCTGTGGCCTTTTCATATCCTCTCCAGAGATGAACTGAATGATTTACATTGGGTTTTGAAAAAAGAAAAAAAAAAAAAACTAGGCAGAAGATGCCCAGTTCCTCATCTTTTTTCACTGTGGGGCTCAGCTGCAGGCTCATACATTGAGACTATGACCTGTGGAGACCGGTAATTAAGCCTATGCCTAGTCATTGATTTCAGCCAGGAATAGCAGACACAAATGAAATATTTTGATTTCTCTTTGCCCATCCCCTGTCCTGCTTCTCACTTGGATGAGAACCTCCATAAAGAAGTTGTTAGCATTTATTACCCTTTCTCAAAAGCTGTCACGCATATAATTCAGCAAAGCAGAAAGCAACTTCACTTCTTCAGAAGGATTGGATAAATCCTAATTCCCAACTTGCTATGAGATCCAGAAAATCAGGTATACTTCGCTAAGGCTGGAAATGTGGCTCGGTAATGGAGAACCTGCCTAGCAACACTGTTTATGTGAAGGATCTACACTGCAGTGTGATTTGTGCCCGTCCTCAATCACTGCTCTGCCCAATGTTCCCTAAGGGTTATTACTGACCCAATTACCAATACCAAAACATGGTTCAGGCTGCTAAGGAACTTCACACAAGTGAAATCACGGAGGGTGACTTGGCCGGTGGTGCTGAAAGAAAGTGCAGGATCAAATGCTGCCAGCAGGAAAGAGCCAAGAAGTATCATTGTGTGTGATACTCCTTACCTTTTCTTACCCATTGTAATTGTGTTCTCGAATCTCCTTTTATAAGACTTTACTGACAGTGACTGTGTGTCCCTAGACCAGTAAAAACAGAATTGCAGAGGCAAAATTCCTGAAAGTGATATTTGAACTGAATCAAGTACTGGAAAACCAAATTATGAAAAAATAAACTCATGCCAAAGCAATTATACAACTTACTTCTAGAGGATGGAGACGTCCATGCTTGAGAGGCAGGAATGGATTTGGGAAATGGGACACTACATAGTGAGAGGAGGAAGAGGAGCCTTACTGAAACCCGAAGGCATGCGCTTAATGAGGCTGTCAGGGCTCCCCTTTCAAGATGATGCAAGCACACAGAAGAACCACAGCTCATGTCTAAGAGGGGCGGTTCTCAGCCTTCTAATGCTGTAACCCTTTAATGTAGCTCCTCATGTTGTGCTGACCCCAACCATAAAATCATTTTTATTGCTACTTCATAACTGTAATTTTGCTACTTTTATGAGCCACAATGTAAATTTGTTTGGAGATAGAGGTTTGCTAAAGAGATCGAGACCCACAGGTTGAGAACTCCTAGGATAGGGTAGGCATACTTGAAACATAAAATTTTAATTCATGCCATCATTTTCTTACAGAAATTTTATGATTGCTTCCTTTTCCAAGGATGAATTTTTTTTAACTTAGGAAAACAATTCTGATGATTACGTTACCAGATAGCATCCAAGCACACTTAGTTAAACCTTCAAAATGTCAGAAAAAAACAGCAATTTGTGATTGATCTCCCAAGGAGACTAATAGCCTCTTGACTACCACAGTGAGGTCCATAATTTTGATATGCTGTTGCAATGACAGTCAAGCTGTGTCAATAAAGAAACCTGATTTAACTAAAAGTGATTCTCCCTGTCCCACCTGTGACCCTAACACCATCTGAAGAGCGTGCTCAGAGCATGATAGCTGTATCCTTATGCCATCCTGCATTGGTAGTTGCCTGGCATATGGTGAACATTTGGATACCAGTCTCTGAAAGGAGGGGTAGGACACAGGCTGTAACCAGCAGTGTTCTTAAATGTCAGGCTAGAAATACACTTCTCCCTAAGACCCTAAGGGAGTTATTACCTTGACAGATTATATGTGACTATCAGGCTAAATTCTTCAGAAAACTTTGCTTGTCACAGCCTGTTGGGAGTGTGGGAAGCTGTGGAAATGGAAAAATACACCATGCCTTCTCAGGCTTCATGGTCTCCTGCTACGGAGCCTTAGGTTCTCAGAGTCACGGCTGTAGCTCATCGGGAGGTAACCCAGATAACCAGGCTGCCTAATTGCTGGGTTCACATCTGTGTAGGCAGGCTCATAAAGTCAGAACGAACACAAAGAAAGCAGAAGAACTTGAAACCTGCCACAGTCAGAATTTGACTTCAGGAGAAAACCACCAGTAATGGATGGATTTTTTTTTCGGTCTAAACTTGTTCTTGTCTATCATTTGATCTTGACTGAGACAACGAAGGACTACCCAAAATAAACCACACAGGACTTCTCCTCCCCGTGCTCTCTGTGGATGCTTCAGGACTAGTTCTGACTTGCAAATCTCCCCCTATGCAGCCCAGATACTAAAGAAGCTCATTCCTATCTCACTATCTGGCTACAACCTTGCCTCTAACACATTCAGAATGCTGCCAACTGTCTCTAGAGATGTCTTAGTAATAAACGTTTCCTTTCAATAGCATGTCTGGTTTAGTCACCATAGAAAATGGAACTCAATTCTTGCTAAATAATTCTACCAGTTTATCCTTCACAGAACATCACCTCGAGCCCTGCAGAAGCCCCTTCTGATACCAGATCAATATCCAGATTTTCTGTCTAGCCCCTGGTAAGCATGTTTCTTCAAGCCTGTGCAGCACATCCTCTTAAATGAGCCCTTATGGTGGACTGAAGAAGGCCTTGCAAGGCTTCATCAAAGTAACCACTACAGGAAGACAAACTTCTAAGCAAATCTTGACACCTGAAAGGAGAAATTCTCCAGTCCTCTCTAAGCTAGGGTATTTATAAGTACCCTTTAAGGCAAAACAAACTTTTCTTTATGAATCTGGTTTTCCAATATTTCTTCAGAGTACTTGTTTTAAAAATGAGGCATGATCCAGCAGCCTTGAGTGCCTCCTCTGCCACTTATAGGCTTGTGAAAGGAGCCACATTTATACAACAAGTAGTAAAGATGGTGTTGTGGAATCTTAGCTCTAGACTTTAAGACATAAACTGAAAATGCCAGCAATATTGCCATCCTTTTAAAACAAAATATTCATTACACTTTCTGTTTTTAACCTTTTCTTCAGAACAGTGATTTGTGCTGCTTCATCTGTGCTGGTTCCAAACAGCTGAACCCTCATTTTGTCAAGACATCCTTGGCTCATAAAGAAGCCACATAGACTTTGGCAGTCTCTTTTCTGTACCCTATACAAAACCCCCAGGGTGATGCGGTGAGGACACAGACATCCTGTGTGTGAACTACAGAGGGTAGCTAAGAATCACAATTTTTGTATCATAAAACAGTGCCACATATGTTAGCAGCTGCAGAGATTTATACCTTTAAGAATATGGATCTCCAGCAGGTGGAGGTGGTGTAGCAGCCCAGCCATAATCCCAGTCCTTAGGAGGCAGAGACTAGGAATTCCCAGAGGGAGCTGGCTAATCAACAACAAAAATAGCAAGGTCTAGGTCCAGCTGGTGAGCCTGCTTCAGTATATAAGGTGGACAGGGGCAACGAAGACACCTGATATCAGTCTTGGTCTTCTCCACACACAAGCACACATATTTTAACACACATCTGCTTGATGTATGCACAGCATAAAAATACAGACGTGCATGTCTGCAAGACCAAACACAAAGAATCATGAGCAGAGAAATAGAATTATAGAACCATTGAGTTGCTACAATCCAGTTCCATGTATGATATGCAATTTTAAAGGTAATTGAGCTAGACATCATAAAGTTATACCTACCTATATCATCAGTCAGATAGTAAAATCAAAATATGAAAAGTCCTCACTTTGATCTTACCATATACCTTATACCATATACCTGAAATGAACTCTATTGTAACTTTCAAATGCCCACATAACTGTGTTTATAACGTTGGTTGAACATTTACAAAACCAATAACGAGCAAGAACTCAACATAGCAGAAATACTTCCTCGTGTGACTCTCTACATGATTGTCTTTGGCTGGCAAACTTTTCACACTGCAGGCTCAGTGCATGCAGATGGCATTAGCAATCTGTCTGCTTAGCAGTACATCAGCGCTTATAAGAAGGAATCCTGCAATGAGAGCTAGCTCTCTCATGATTTCCCTCCCCAACTTCCCCCTTCTCCCATCTCTTTATTCTTTTCTCCTATGAATATCTTTGTTTTTCTATCACACGACATTTTCTGAAAAGGTTAATTTTGCTTTGCTAAAGGACTTTTAAAAGAAATCTTGTCTTGAGGAGAGGACTCCATGGTGAAGAACACTTGCTGCTCCTGCAGAGAATATGAGAGTTGTGTTCCAACTGTCAGGTGGCTCCCAACTATCTGGCACCCCAACACCAGAGAATCAGTATCTCTGCAAGAATCCATGTCTACATGTACACAGAGAGAAAATAACACATACAAATACACAGAGAAAGAATAAACCTTTAAAAATTGAAAAAACAAGGGAAATCTTGCCTGATCCCTTACACTACAAATGAACTAAGAGTAGGCACATTTGTAACAGAGTGAATGACCACATAAAGACCAGTTGTATTCTAATTAGTACTTGACACGTTAGCAAGAAACCTTCCTCTTCAGATGCCACAGCTTTGCTTCTGTTGTTTATCGCGCTCTTAGCTTCTGGTAAAGCCACTATACACTCTGTACTCTGTCTTCCCACCACCCTCTGCAGCTCGTATCATCGAGAGCTGTAGATGATTTCTGAAATCTTAATATCATTTTCTTCCACTTCAAAATGACTATTTCTCTTAGAAGGCCCTGAGGGAAAAGAGTAAATGTATTTCAGTCATAATCCTTTTACGTTTATAGGGATTTCTAAATAAATATTTGTGCATTTCTTAACTTGATGGCAGTGGTGCTGGGGGAGAGTGATGATTATAATGACATTTTCACTGAATCATCACAGCACAACAAACTACGGATAAAAACCTCTTGTAGTTCCTTGTTGTAGACATGAAACTTGATATGCAATGAGGGTAAAATTAGAATGTTTTGTTAATGTATAATAAAATAATTTTAAAAAACCTATAGTAGCAACAAGGAAGAAACTCATTTCTCCCCAGACAGTGATGCCTTGCTGGTGCAGTGCATCTCCCCACTTAAGCTAATTTCCAGTGAGTTTAATATAAATCCATCTATCATATTATTATCATATACCATATCATAATATTTTTACATCATACCATCAAGCCGTGTTGTAAAAATATTACTCAAAGTGCAACTTCTGCTTTTAAAGAATGGATGAAGCAAGATCAAAGAAGATAAATGTGAAAGTAGGAAGAGGGAATTTGAAGAAAGGAATGGAAGAAAATGATGTTGTTCTGACCCGCGAGTGCTCCAGATAAAAGCTGGAAGGGATTAAAAGCTTTAAAATGGAATTTGGCCTCTGACAAACAAAATCCTGTTTGTCTGAAGATGTCTCACAAACCTTGAACATCAAGAGTGGAAAGAAGTGTCATCCTAGGTTGGAGTTGGGAGGGTAACTATAGACCAAGTAAATGAGGAGCGATCTAAGCAAGAACAGATGTCTGTTATGCAGTGCCTTGACTAGATACCATCAACAGAGCACACATCTCTGAAAGAATACCTGGGAAGCAAGCCATTTCCTAAAGATGCTCACATTCCAGACAGGCAGACTACTCAGCTGAGTATTCGAGTATCAGTGTAACGTGTAAGAGAACAGTAGGCTGAAGCGCTCATTACTGAACCAGAGTTAAAGATGGATATAAAACATGTATATTTAGTTCAGTGTCCTCTCAAAATATTGTTAAATCTATAGTAAGGATCTAGGACCAGCTTTTTAAATAAATGAAGACAAAAGGATGGGAGTGGGTACAAGGGTAGCTGATTCATATCGGTAGATTTTTCAAAGTCTAAACATATGTGAGCTAAACATTCACCAAGCATGCAGCTGGGTATCAGACCATCTGTAACTACTTCTATTGTGCTGCCAGCTCTATGCCAGGCAGTATGAGATTCATAATTGACTGCTTGCCTGAGATCAACAGGGAATAAATGGTTTGAACCAAAGCAGTGTATCCTCAGGGTCTGGATAACAAAATGCATGTGCTTTACTTCTCTTTGGAGTAAATTTCTTAGACTCTTAGAAAGATTCAGGACCTGGAGATATACTTTTGAAGTGGGTGGAATAGTAGTCTATGAATACCCCATTGAGCAAATAAATAAAAACATGTCAAAATGGTATCTCTGTATCCATTCATTAATACACTCACTAATTTACCATGTGTTACTTATTATTGAGTCCCACAAAATTCCAGGCACCTTTGCAGGTCCTGAGATCAAAGCAATGAATGGAATAACCAGAAATCTTGGACTCAGCAGATCTATATTACTATATAGGAGAAGATATCAATTCCTAAGTGAAGGGAGAGGGTCAGATCTTGCACACCTTAGTGGGATTGTAAGAACACATGTTTCTATTCTTCATAGGTTATAACCCCAAAGCAGAGTTTTGTACAAAGAATATAGATGAGTTGATGAGGATCTCTCTGAATCTATTGAGAAGGGAGACTATGTGCATCCAGAGATGAAGCAAGGAAACTAGACACTTCAGTGAGGTGCCTGGGGTCAGAGGACAGCTGTCTTGCAGAGACTGGGGAGCTGATGATCAGTCAGAGGATGTAATACTAAAAAGAAAGAGCAAGCATGACTTGACCATTGACTTCACATTATGCATGAGACACATAAAGAAAGGCCAAAGCAGCAGAAAGTGTTGAGAAAATGTAACAAGAAGTTGTTGCATAGTCTCTCAGTTGAGACTATATAATCAGAACAGGTTTGCAGTGGGAGGTGAAATCCAGAGCAATACTTGGAGAATGTCACATTTGAGCTGCACATTACCAATCAAAGCTGATAGACCAAGTGGACAGCTAGCCATGTGGGTCTGGAGTGTAGGGTGTAGAGCTGGCCAGGAATACAAATTGGAAGCTATCAGCGTGTGAGTGGAATTTATAGCTGTAAGATCAGATGAGGACATGGGGGAAATGAAAGTGGTGGGAAGGAAAGAAGGAAAGCAAACACTGATGCCTGAGCCCTGCCTTGTTACAGTCAACAAAATTAGTGGAGATGAATTGGAAGGAGAAAAACTTGTAGAGTTCTGGGCCAGTGAGAGTCAGAGAAAACACAATTCAGTGTCTGTCTGTGTAAATGTTGCCTGCATTGAATGGATAACTAATATTATTCCAAAAGTAGACAATTATAATATTTAATAAGCAAATGTATCCAATGTGCCAAGAGGAAAATCAGATTGAGAAAGAGATGCAATTTTCTGGGTTTGCAGACCCCTGCAGAGAGCATTCCTTTGTGCCCTGTGTTTTTATGTCCCTCGTTTATCCCTAGTCATCTCAGACACTTTTATTGGCCCTTTCTTCTCTATTTTAAAAAATTACACAGACAACAAATCACTTTGCTTCCTGTATGCAAAATCCCTTTTATCTTCCACTGCCCTGCCTAAATCTTCCACGAAGGTGTAAGCCCAAAACTGCACAGCTTTTTTCTCAACCAGACTATGGTAAGGATTGGACTAGAGAGAAATCATGGATAAACTAAACAAAATTTTTATCTCTGGAAAATGTACATCAATGTCATGGAAATTTTAATTAAGGCTCCCAGTTCGTGTGACCTAAAATTTATATAGAACGAGGGTAGACTAAATCAGAGGAAAGCATGGGTGCACACAATTGCCAAGAACACAAAAGTGGGAGGACTGAGAAGCCCTTCGTGAATAGAAAAACTGAGAACTGCTGTGGGGCAATGGTCTGTACTCTGTCAATTATATTTTAAATAAATGCTGATTGGCCAGTAGCCAGGCAGGAAGTATAGGCAGGGTGACCAGGCAGGAAGTAGAGGCGAGGCAATGAGAGCAGGAGAATTCTGGGAAGAGGACTCAGTCCGCAGCAGTGACCCAGCCTCAGAGGAAGCAAGATGTGACTGCCTCACCAGCAAAGGTTCCAAGCCATGTGGCTAACTCAGACAAGAATTATGGGCTAATATAAGTTTAAGAGTTAATAAGAAGCTTGAGCTAATGGGCCTATCAGTTTATAACTAATGTAGACTTCTGTGTGATTTCTTTGGGACTTAACGACTGTAGGAACCGAGCAGGACAGAAACCTCAGACAACAGAGAACTTACAAAGAGAGTGAAGGCGCTCAGACAGAATCAGGGACATGTCGGAATCTCTAGCAAGGCAAAGGCTACACTCAAAACCAACTTCCACCTCAGCCCCCGAGGGATGATGTACTATGTAGATATTTACATTTCTTTTTCGTTCTTGATATGAGTCTTTGAGGGCGTTACTGCTGGTTTCAATTATAGCCTTCATTAGCCCTAGCGTCTGCAAGGAGCTTGGTGAGCTGGCACTTAAGGTTTCTGCATTTGGAGAGGTACAGTCATGTCCCACAGTAACAGTTAACGTTATTGTCTATGGAGTACCTGCGATGCGTGTCAAGTGCACGCAAGCGTTCCCTCATTTAATCTCACCACATCCCCGTGGAACAGGTATTATTAGCTTCGTTTTCATATGATGACTACGGAGGTTTAATGAATCCCCAGGTCACCAGCCAATAACTCGCAGAGCCCAGGAGGGCCTTCTGCTCTGTCATCCACCTAAGTTCTCTCCAACTCTCTTTCTAATGTTTCCAGACAGAGAAAATAATGGCAGGAAGGCGTATCAGAGTGAGGAATTCCTAAGGTTTCTATGACATCCCGGGACGGGGGCTGTCCTCATCTGCAGAGCAGCAATCTGCATCCCAGAAAATGGATGAATATGAATATGCCGAGCAGCCGTACCACAGGGTGCCATGAAAGCCAAATAGGTATGCTCTGGCTTTATATTGAGTGCAATATTTTATACAGCTCCTTTAAGTTATTAAAAAGAAAATTGGCACTATTAAGGCAAGATTTTCAAGTGGAAAATGGTTCCAGTGAGCAAAATATCTTATTAGCAGGACCTGGTTTGCTTGAGTCTATTTTGATATTGTAAACTTTTATTTTGTCCTAAGATTTTACAATAGAACTTGGGTTCTGTATTAAATTTTTTAAAGGCGTTTTCAAATGCTGACTAAAGAAAAGAGTATTAATTTTCTGGCTGAACATGTACCACACCCTATTCTTTCTTTTCAGTCTCAGGTATATTTGAACCATCTCATTCCAAGCCTAGTAATTTCACTTGATTCTTGCTGTCTCTTTCCGTCTTTCCTATGTAGACAAAAATCATCACTAGCTCTATCCAGAAAGTCTTAAATCTTAGGAACTGTCTCTCTGAAGATGACATCCTGTTGCTGTGGACTCTAGAATGAGCTGTGTGTCCCTCCATGAGATATCTATCACTTGCACACTTTCACCTTGGATGCACGTTCCCTGGAAAACTTGCCTTCTTGCTATGGATCCTCAAATTACAAGACACTCATTTCCATAGCTTTTCTTCTAACCAAAATTTAAGAATCAAAAGACACAGTCAGAAATCCTTGGTTCCAAAGATAAAGACTCACAGAAGTAGGATGGGGAGGTCCAAAAAAAAGTCATCTTCTGCTTTCCCTGTACAAGAACTTTCTGATGATATCAAGGAAATAAATAAATCCAGTTGATATCCATGCCTCACACAGAAGCAAGTGAACGTGTTAAATTTTAACTTGTCAGATCCTTGTTTAAACCACCTGGAAACATCCCAGCAAACCCAGAAAACTCCTTCAAGGGAATTACAGAACCTTCAAGCTGTATTTGATTTGGCCTGTGTACCATTATCTTCCTCCCTTGCCATCCTCTTGACACACACACACACACACACGCACGCACGCACACACACACACACATGCACACACACACACACGCACACACACACACACACACACACGCACACACGCACACACACACACACTATTCCTAGGGGAATACCCTCTCTCTTCATCCCAGGTGATTGCTTTTGTATGTTGTTTTGTTTTGTTTTATAAGTCCACTCTTTTGTATCAGCCGATGTTTGTTCAGATAATACCTCAGCAAACAGTGCCCTCTTAGCTATCTAACGCCATCAAAGCCTAGACATTGCCCTGGTTTCCTTCCCTGTGCTCAGCCTCATTATAAACTCTTGTTCTTTTAGGACTTGGCAGTGCCTGCGGTTCTCACCACCACTACAGTTGGCATCCTGTGTGGAAAAGAATAAATATGAAAGAAGCTTTTGAGATCAAGAGAAATCACTAACAAATTATAGAGAAACTTGACAAAACTCTCTAGACCTTTTTTCTTACAAGGAAGTAAGCAGGTACAGAAAATATTTCTATGGTGATAACACAGAAGAGCCTGGATAATGCTATCATCATTTTAAATGAATATTTTAAAGGCTAAATGTGCCCAGATATGAGCCCAATGGTTTGGAGATGGGGGGGGGCATCCTGTCAGTATACATGGCATCTATTACAGGAAAACATGGAGAGAAATTGATGAGAAGTTTTAGAAGTGTTAGCACATGAGGAAGGTAACACTGTTAGTGGCAGACTCAGAGTTCATAAGTCTTTAGAAGGGATAATTCTAGAAATCTAGTACTCGGTGGAGACCCAGTGTTCCTGAGCAACCTTAACAGGGAATGGCAGAGAGGAGTCCTGCAGCTGCTGGTATGGTGTTCCCTCACTGGTCAGGCAAACCACCTCTCTTGGAGTGAACAGACTTACTTATGCATGAGTGTTGAGTCACCCAGTAAAACCCAATCTAAAAAAGGGGTAGAGGAGGAGGCAGAACAGAGAACATTCTTTTGTGGGTACAAGTTTCCCAAATGCAGCATCACAGCTCCATGGACCTTTCCTCCTATTCTCTGCTCCAACACTCTTACCTTTGTGGCCCCTGTATGTGTTTGCCCCTGTTACCTTGCCCATCCCCCAGAGGATGGTGCCACTCCTATGCACATGTGAGCAACATTAACTGGACTCAGGGACTTTTTAATAACATTTAAAAAAGGAGGGCACAAAGTTGGGAGAGAGATAGGGTGAGGGATAACCAGGGAGATGACAGAAACTGTATTCTTTTAAACACTGCCTGGCCCATGAGTTTTAGCCTCTTATTGGCTAGCTCTTACATATCGATCTAACCCATTTCTAATATTCTGTGTAGCACCACAAGCTGGCTTACCAGGAAAGATCTTAACCTGCGTCTATCTGGAGTGGGAGAATCATGGTGACTGCCTGACTCGGCTTCTTTCTCCCAGCATTCTGTTCTGTTTACTCCGCCTACCTAATTTTCTGTCCTATTAAAGGGCCAAGGCAGTTTCTTCATTAACCAATGAAATTAACACTAAACAGAAGACTCTTCCCCATCAAAACGCATTTCATAAATGTACGAGATTTTCAATGAACAAAAACATTATTTGAAATTTTTCAGTGCAACTTTTGACTCATTGATTCTCCTGTTCCTTGTAAACCAGAGCACGCTGTGTATTGTAGACTACAGGAGCATGAAGATTGATTCCACACTAACGGGATAATCATAAAGCATGATTGTAACTACATGGGCAACCTACTCAATAAACTTGAAATCGTGCCTGCCTGTGGTGCAGATGTGCATCCAGTACTACAGAGATGCCATATGTCAGCATCTGTTCTGGGTGTTTGGATAACCCAATAACAGCTGATAAACCCAACATGGCTAGTATCTCCTCTTCTAAAGAAATACCACACACAGACCATACCCTAACCGTTTAGCATCAGCAACGGAAGTAAAGAAAAACAACTTCCAGAGTATGCCACGACAAAGCTGTACACATCTAAGATTGGCAAGACAGATTCTTCTGACCCTTTATGTATGCATCATATTGAAGGCGCATGGAGGAATTGTGTCAAAGGTGACGTGGAGATAAATAAATCTTCGAGTACTATCTGCCTCAAGTCAGGAGACTGCAATAAGCTCCAAACAATAGAGCTAAAACAGATCCATCCCGCACGGGCAGCCTACTGCCCAACAAATCAATATGTTTTCAGATTCAAGATTGACAAAGCTTCAAAGAGAACAAAGGATAATATTTCCCTGAAACAATTCTATGCAGTGGGCAAAAGATCTCTATCGGGCTTTTCTTCCTAAATACCATCCAGATTCTGCCTCCTTCCTAAACGCGACACTCTGCAGAAGCCTTCTGATACGATCTCGGCAGGCTGGAAATAGCTTACATTTACTGGTGGTGTTGCCCAAAATCGATGCTGCGCAACTCGTGGGGAGCTCTGCATGGAACTGCAGACGCTAATCTAGTTTTTTAAAGATCCTTGCTCCCGATTTCATTTATATATTCCTTTAGTGAAAGAATAGTATTCAAAACTTCATGCACATAATTATATTAAATATGGGCCTTTGCTATGTTCAGTTTTACTAACAAAGAATGATTTTATGCAAAACATATGCATTTGTAGTTCAGTCACATGCGTTCCCATAGTGTCTGGAAATGGGTTATTGTAACTAACATTCTGTTTCATTTTCTGACAGTGAATGTGAGCAGGAGCTTGGGGGGAAAAATGCCCTTACAAAAATTGAGGGACGAAGGACCTGGCACCATTTGTTACATTTTAAAGGCATGCATTGTATAACAAGTATAACACAAAAATCAAAATATCAGGTATATTATTAGTAGCAATATATATAAAAGCTCACAGAAAACCAATCTTAATTCTGAAATTCACCCTCTCAAAAACAAATAACTATTTCTTATTGCTACTTTTTTTCTTTTTTCAGGTCTGGGAACTGAAGCCTATACTGCCTTTATGTCAAGAAAGTGCAACAACCAAGGCCCAAAATTTTTGTATCACTTGCATCAGAGAGTAGACGTCCCTAGTGTCTAGTCTGATAAATAAACAGGGGGGGGGGGGATAGGCAGTTCTCATTTTCTTTCGAACTGAGCATATACTACTGCTTGATACTATATTTATAGACCTTATAAAACTAGTATAATTCCATCCGATATTTAAAACCACCATTTTTGATGAAAACATGATGTTCCAGGTAGGAGTCATTAGTATAAACAGCACAATTACACTGGTAACGGGGATTATGGTAACAAATCTGCATTAGGGAACTGATTAAATTCACTGTGCACAAAAAGTCAGAACACATACCTTGAGGAGAATGAAGACAGGACTGCGGGTACCAAGAGAAATAAACCCAGCAAAGACACCATAGAAGATGTAGGAAGGAAGGGCTGGCACACTTCTTTCCTTTCCTAGCAATGCTATTTGACTCTTCTGGTAGTCATCCCATGCCAAGGATAAAACAGAGGAAGGAAGCTAAGCAAAGCTAACCTGAAGTCGCGGGTTCCTGGTTCAGCTCCTTTGTCCCATAGCTCCACTACTGGCCTTGACACGTTCTTAGGCTTGGTTCCTATACCACACTCCTGTGTTTGGCATTTTCTGACACACATTTCAATTTGATAAACTTCCTGTGGTGTCGTCGCTTTTCTGCAGATTTTACTCTCTTGACACCTTGAATTCTGGCATCTTGCAAATAGATTTTTGTTCTGCTTTTCTGAGCACCAAACTCTACCTGCATTTATGAAAGCCCATCATCGCAGAAGCAAATTGACCTTCAGAGAATGTTGATAATGACCTCTGTCCCATACCATTCTTGGCAAGCAACAGATACTATCTTAAGATTTATACAAAGGACATGTTACTCGAAGCATATTGGGACCCTAAAAGTCACTAGGATATAGCTAAGCCGCCATAGAAGCCAAAACCTACACACCACACCTAAAATAAAAACCATGGGGAAGAGTTTGTGGCAAAAAAAAAAATGAATCTAATCAATGTCACTTCCTCTACAAGCAAAGACCAACTTTTTCAGTCTTTGTCTTCCTTGGTTTAACATTAGCATTATTTAGTTCTATTGTTCAGTATAAGGTATATAAACTCAAGATTACAATGCCCACAAAATATGACCGAAGGGAAAAGAGCAAGTGAGTCTACAGAGAGTTTGGGTAACCCATAAGAAGGTGAAAGACAGAGATGAGCTAACAGGAACTGTAGAAAACGTCCATCAGGCTTCTCCAAAGAATGGAGCTGACCACAGGCTGTACCTGGTACCCATAGAGGCTGACCATAGACTGCACCTGGAACCCACAGAGGATGACCACAGGCTGCATCTGGTACCCAGAGAGGCTGACCACAGGCTGTACCTAGCAGCAATATGTTCTAACATCATCTTCATGAGCTGCTTCTTGCTTTCACATAACACCTACTGACATTTCAGGAACTTCCCTAAATGCTCTTACATAGACAAGTGATCCAACCTCTTACAACACTAAGAACAGAATGTCTTATAGGTACAGTTTGCAAGATTAAGTGTTAATGAGTATTACTGAATTAGGCTTTTTTCAGTAAATGAAATTCTACAGTCAAGGTCAGGCAGCTACACATGTATTTCCCATTAATTCCTTCCAAATCCCATAAGGTTTTTAGACATCTTTAAAGGTGAGAGAGCAAAGTTTAAAGGTTGAAAAACATTTACATTTCTGCTGTCAACAGTATTTGAACACTGCTCTGTCTCTGGGGGAAATATTTTCTGTAAAATGAGATAAAAGAACTGTAGGGATGAGAGTCATATGTGGTGGCAGACGTCTTTAATCCCAGAACATGGGAGGCTGAAAAGTTGGACCTCTATAAGTCCAAAGCTAGATTGGTTATTGACTTTTTGGGCCAATCAGGGCTACATGGAGAGACTCTGTCTCAAAAAAAAAAAAGAAATAAAAAACAAAAATTATTAGTACAACATAGGTCATGGCTTCTGCTCTTGAATATAGTCTATAAACAAAGAGGCTGTTATATACATGTTTTTAAGGACTTGCTTGGATATCCAAATTGACAACACAGATAAAGTCAGGAACCTGATATCATCTCCCAAATAAAACTTATTTCTACCTTATAGCTCTTGTTCCACTAATCTTTCCCATTTCAGCATAGGAAAGATACCATTCCCTGTTTAGACATTCTCACCATTACATATGAACATCTAGTTTTGATTTTGATTTTTGAATTGCCTTTCTAAAATAATTACTGAGTGGTTTGACATTGTTCTTATATGTTTATCATCTTACTCCAATTCTTAATGACTGCCACGGGTCAATAGTAGATAAAGCAGCTCTTGTGCTAATGATGGTGTTTGTGAAGGGCCAGAAATGTGAGCCTATTCCACCTTGTCTGAAGGGCAGAGAGTATGAGGTTGCTCAAGGTTGTTAACAACAAGTGTGGCTACACACACTGACCTAGAGTGTGGCTACTTGGTGTTTGTGACATTAAGAATGTCAGAAAATTCAAGCATAATTCTGCTCCTTCTTTTGTTTTTTGTTTTTTTTATTTTTTTTATTTTTTATTTTTTTAAATTTATTTATTTATTGAGGATTTCCACCTCCTCCCCGCCACCGCCCCCCTTCTTTTGAATTAAGAGGTTTGACCAAGGGAATGGTTGCCTTCAGGATACATGGCCTAGAGTGGTTACCTACCTATACAACAGAATGCTTTTTTCAAGAATTAATGGCATGATAGCTCAAAGTATTGAAGCAAGTAACTTTTGTAGTTGTCCTTTGTATCAGTTAAAGCAATCTTTTGTCTTCTTCCCCGTTTTGTATTGGGGTATAAAAGTGAATGGAAAATTAAATGCAGGCAATTTCAGTATTCACTGGAACTCTCTCCTGATATTATATTGTGATTCTGTTTTGTTATTTTAACTCACATCTTCATTCTCTTATTTTTCTAATCCCCCTACCCCTACCCAAGTAAGTGGTATCCTTGTCAAAGTTGGTCTCCAACAAATGCTAACTGAGTTCGTGCTGACTGTCACAAACGCAGAGTTGAGACACTAGAAAACCAGCTAGGGAGGCAAAGGAGCTCAAAGGATGAGGCAGAAGACTTGCAGAGGGTCTGAACCTGAGCTTGCTGGCATGCACGTGGAGGAAATGCGAAAAGCAGAATCTGAACTTCCGACTGAGGGAATCTTTCCATGGCCTCACTTGTGACTGTTGGAGCTGGGTATTTCAAAGGCATTTAGCTCATTGGGTGGGCTGGACTGACTGGCCAGGCAGCTGAGGTGATCTGCCCGTCTGTTTCCCTAGCAGCTGATCGATCACAACCATGTGCCACTAGATTTGCTGTTTATGTGTGTTCCGGGGCTCACACCCAGGTCTTCATGCTTTCATGACAAGCACTTTACTGACAGAACTACCTCCCCAGCACCCCCAAATCAAAGAAAACTTCAAAACACGTAGTTCAAATGTGTTCAGTAAGCAAGCGTGGAGTTGGGTCTGTATTTAAGCTAGTTAAGATGTGCCAGGCACTTCTGTTTCCCCCTCCCACTATCCTTACCTTGTCCTGTCTGTGATGACACACTTGCTATGATTTTCCAATTACAATCCTATGAGTGGTTTACATTTTAGTCACATCTGAGGACGCTGGGACACAGCATCTTAAACAATTCCTTCTTACTTGAAATTCGTTTGCCTTCCCATATAAAATACCATGGATTTCATGGTACTTTGTGTTCCTCTTTTGTTATTTCTTCTTATTTTTATCTTCCCCTTTAATCTTCTAATTGTTGCCAAGAGCAACCATAACCTAAATACTGTGAACAGGATTTACTTGCAGCTCATAGCCAGCTACATGGGAGCCAAGAAGTCAAAGAAACGCAAGGCAGTGGTGTGGGAGTTCTGGCTCCAACAGGCACCACTATGAACATGCATACATGGCAATATTACCTGTATAACCCCCAAAGCATGTCCCACCTGACAGGCATGCATACATCTGCCAACAAGAAGCTAATGTGCTTGCTTTAAATCAGTGAAGGACTGTAAGAGCTATAAAGGCTGATCATGTAGCCTCTTTCTGTGAGAAGACATCTCTTTACGTTCACATGTTTTATGAAAAAAAAAAACTTTCCTTGCTGTCATAGTTAGCTTCAGCTGTGATCTTGACATGCTTGGGAAGAGGAAATCCCAGTTGGGGAATTGTCCCCATTAGATTGACTTGTGGGCATGTATGTGGCTTTTTCTTAGTTGCTAATTGGTGAAAGAAGGGCCAAACCCTGGTAGGTAGTGCTAGCCTAGGCAGTTGGGACTATGAGGTATAAGAAATGGAGCTGATGTTCTGATATTACTCACTTGGGGGAGTATGCTGAAAAAAAGTCACTGAACTTGAACCTACCCTTGGGTAACCAACCTGTTTTCATTCTTATTAGTCATGAATGCTCAGCCTAGCTTTGGCTTGTTTCTGGCTAGCTTTTTTTTTCTTTTTTTAAGCTTAAATTAACCTGATTTTCTTTATCTACCTTTTGTCTTGGGACTTTTTAACCTGTTTTCTGTTTTACTTTCTGGCTCCAGGAATGTCCCTATCTTTCTTCTTTTTCTCTTCTTTCTGAATGTATATATCTCTTCCTAACTTAGTCTCTCTACCTGTCCCTCTCCTGCCTAGCTATTGGTTGGTCAGCTTTCATTAGACCAATCAGGTGCCTTAGGCAGACAAGGTAAAACAAATGTAATGCATCTTTCCATAATTGAACATACATTACAAGAAAAGTAGCACACCTTTACGTAATTAAGTCTTCCACAACACCACAGCAAGTCAGCAAACGCCTTTCTTCGGGAGCCCCTGCTTCAGTTCCTGCTTCTAGCTTCCTGTCTGGAGCTCTTGTCCTGACTTCTCTGAATGATGAGCTGTAACCTATAAGCGGAAATAAACCTTTTAAGACTCTATCAGTGACATTTGTACAATACATCAGAACTGCAAATCTGTAGAAGTAAAACCTTTGCGTGATTAGAACAAGGAACGCTGGAGCTTTTTTAACCTGAAGCTTAAAACTCAGCTGTGATTGATAAGAGACTAACATTGTTTGGAAAAAATTTTATCAGACTCAGCAAACAGAAACCGAAGTTCAAGGGAAACCAACGCTACAGATTTTGCTTGCAGTAGAACTTGGCAAATAGTATATAAAATCCCCTATGTGATACTGGTTTGGGCAATGTGGGAGCAGCAAAACTAAAGGGGGTCAAAGAGAGAAGCTGAGGGTTGACGCCATGTGGCAGTCGAGTCCTTGAAGAGAGGCCAGGTTCAGTGAATACCCCTGGATATTGGAGACGCAAGGACTGTGGGATGACCACCTGCACCTACTAGATAAGCTGTGGTGCGTGGGTGGGTGTGTGTGTGTGTGTGTGTGTGTGTGTGTGTGTGTGTGTGTGCTTCAGACAGCTCAGCTGCAGAAATGGGGCTAACAAAGTCCTTTGAAGCCCAGAGTAGCATGAGGGAATCCTACATGTAGGGTACTGAGCAGTTCACACTGTTGGATTGCGGGTTTGCTTTGATTGAATTGTAAGGGCATCCTTAGTCTTCCCTTTTAGAATAAGAAAGTAGGTGACTTCATTTTTATTTTACAGGAACCCACATTTAAGGGATGATATTATTTTAAAGAGACACTAGCTTTTAAAGCAGTGGGAGTTTTAAACACTGTTGAATTTTTAAACTTCTACTCTGTCTTGTGCCATTCTCTTAACATTATACCTCAAGGACAAGAACGAAAGGAAAGGTCGTGTTTCAAACTGAGATAGTTGGACGTCAAAGTTGACAAGGCGTGAGTAGGCATGTCTTCAGTTGTTAACACACCCGGGAAGAAGGAGCGTCAACTGTAGAATTTCTTCCATCAAGTTTGCCTGTGTGTACCTGTTTGAGAGATTTTTTTTTATTGCTGAATGATGCAGAGGGGCACAACTCACCGTGAGTACCATCACCCCTGGGCAAGTGACTTAGAGCTGTAAAAGTCATTGAGCGCAAGCCTGGAAGTAATCCAGTAAGCAGTGGTCCTCCACGGTTTCCTCCTCCCTGCCTGCCTTGAGCTCCTGCCCTGGCTTCCCTCAATGATGGACAGTAAATTGTAAACTTAAATAGCCCCCTCCTCCCACATTCTTCTTGGCCACAATGATCATTACAGCAAGAGAAAGCAACCAGAACACGTGCCCTCACAAAACCAAGCAAACTATCACATGGAAGACCCTGCCTCATCTCACACACTTTGCTTGAATATCAGTTTATGTGTGCAAGCTGTTAATCTGCTTCCTCCTTGTGTTGGTCTTTATTATTGACTTTATAGCTGACCTCACTTTCAGGGATTTTAGCCAACACAAAGAAGATACTGTCTTTTGCACTGTATCCAAGTACCCCAGGACTCTTGGTGACCAGGAGATATAAAAAAGGTTGTTCTTGTTCTTCTTCATAGTATGGGCTGCATCCCTTAGCTCCTCCTACTCTTGCATCTTCAAACTGAACAATGATACAGGGCTTTCTTATATCACATCACTCACCTTCAAAGACCCCAAGGTCCCACTAGCACCACCACCCAGAGGATTATCTTTATTTAAATTGATCCTCAGCCATCACTCCATGAACAATCCTAATTTCCCTTCGCTGCATAAAAAAATATACCCCAAGTTCCCAAGACTTTAGTGTGGGCATCTTTTCCTCTAAGTCCTCATCACACTGCCTACATATCTTTCTCCACCTTCTAGGATGTTGTTTGCTCTATATACATCAATTTAAATCCACTCCTTATTTACTAAATGGTATTAGATAATAATAAGTGTATCAAACATATTATGAAATTTTAAATATTTATTTTTCACTTTTATGTTTGTGAGTGTTTGGCCTGCATATCTGTATGTTACTGGGTATATGCTGGTTGCCCATGGAACCAAAATAGTTCTCCAGGTCCCCAGAATGGGATTTACAGTGGGTTAGAAGCCCTCACGTGTGTAACAGAAAACCATCAAGTGTTTGTAACTGCTTAACCATTGTTTCAACTGCCAAAGTATGATTTCTGTAACCATACAGAAATGTATGGAAGGAGTAAAACAGGAGACAGGGAATTTCTGTTGATTTTTTAAATTTAACCCCTCCCTATTCTTATTCCATTTCAGGTATTCAATTCATTTGTATTGGCAGTGCAATGTGCTTGTCAGGAAGGAACACATGCAGCTTTTAACTCCTTTTTCAGAGATCAAGGACTACATTTCAGAACATATTTTTTCAGCTAATAATGATAATTATTATTAGTGAATGATATTATTTACAGCTGTCAGAGATATGCATTGGCAAAGGTACTAAATTTTTACATCAATGAAACATTAACAATCAAGCAATTGACAACAGTGTTTTATTTATTTATTTATTTATTTAAAATTGGTTTGAATTGTCATTATAAATCAAAAAGTAAACTTTTATGACATTCAGTTATAAAATATATATAATGTGTGATATCTATACCTTAAACCACTGAATGATTATCAAAGATATAAAGGCTGATCTTGTAGCCACATTCTGTAAGAGGAAAGCCTTCAGTGGTTTGCACAGCATCTTCAGGTATTGTGAGAGCTAGTCATCAATGCGGAGGCTTCTAGGTCAGTTCCAGCTTGATTCTACCAAGTCCTATGCCTAAGAAGCATTAAAATGAGCTTTTAATTTGATATGTAGGTGTTATTACGTTCCCTGGTACAGTCAACGGTGGATATACCTAATTATAGAGTCACCTGTGCCCATCCACCCTCCCTGTGAGGGAGTCCAGGGCTTGGCTACAGCCTCATGACTCTCCAGGGTCCACCTTCACAATGATTTGTCATGCCTCCTCCTACCGCCCCACTTTCTGTGACTTCTCTCTTTTCTATTATCTTTTCCTATTGCTTTTAACATTTCTTGCTTGCCCGTACACTATCAGGAGCTATGTGCTCAGAGAGAGTTCACATGCAAAACTGCTGTACAACGTTCTGTTCCCTTCTCAGAAAAGAGTGCAGTCAAATGGGCAGAGAGACGAGCTAGAAGTGCCTGTGATATACTTTCAAGCTTTTGGATGCTCTTCGGTGATTAAAAATAGTGATATTTCAATCTAACAAGCACACAATTCATGAGTTGAAATTAAGAATTTTCTTGACAGTCCTATTTCATAATCTGTACTTAATATGGATCAATAAACCTTTTGTCCCTCCTCAGATATATTTGAATTTAACTGATTTAATTCATCAGCTACCATTTAGTTCAAATAATGGCCTTCCTTACCAGAATAATGCATTTGTCCTTCAACTGATCTTTCTCCTCACAGTTTTCCACAAACGATTCTCTCTCTCTCTGACAGAAGCAAATGCAAATCAGGGTAGTCAGGAGGATCTTTTAGAAGGATACATCAGTATCTTCTTGTTTTATTCTTTGCATTGGCTTCTCATTGAACTTAAGATAAATTAGAATATTAAACTGTTTGTTGGGGGAATTCAAGAGACCCTCAAACAATATGTTTTGTCATTGACCTTGATTGCCCTTTCAATACTTGAATGTCAGATTCTATCACTAAAGAAAGCCACCACTCATCAAAATGCAGAAAAGAGCCGACTGTGGAGTGTTTACTCCGCTCGGTACATACATACCCCAGCCCTTACACAGGAGAACCAGGGAAGATGCTGGGAAGGGTGGCAGAAGGAGTGTAAAAGCCAGTGTGCCAAGATGTCTGCCGTGAGGTAGTGTCTTTTATAAATGCTAAGGAAGCTGTACTCATGAAATCCCAACATTATGATCATCTAAATAAGACCTGAAAATGATGTCACCACTTGACATATCAATGGAAATGCAATTCACAAGGCCTTATTCCTAGACGAAGAGCTACTGGCTACTAAAAGAAAGAAAGAGACCCCTGATAGATTATCCAATCCCAAGTGGTTAACCCTAAACACATATACATATAAGAACACTAAGTGAACTCAGAAGATGGTAGTTAAATATACATATAAAACAATAATTGATAAGAAGACAGAAATTTGAGAAAAAGTGGAAGACGTGAGGAGTTGTAAGGTGAAGAGTGAAATGATTCCCGTCACTTTCATGACTCAAAATGAATGAGGATAATGTATATTTGTGTGTATATGCATATTTGTGCTTTATAAATGTATATAGACATATCTAATCCTTCATATCATCTATATATTATATATAAGTGCACGTACATATGTAGCATATATACAGACATACATGCACATTTATATACATGTATGTATATATGCATACACATATAGCATATTGGAATAGGTACATCTATATACACTTATAAAACACATATGTATAAATATACATAAAACATATTATCCTCATTCAGTTTGAGTCGTGAGAGTGGCAAGAATCATGGCTCAAGAAGGCTTTATGGCTTTTGAAATGGACTGTTTCATTCTTTAAGTCTTGGATGCATTGAGAATATTAAAGCACTAAAGGAACCCAATCATATGCCCAAGTTATAAAGAAACCCTAACAGCAGGAAAGAAAATAGCTTAAAGGGGGCAAGACTCAAGAATAACATCAGTTAGAAGCCTCTTGAGTAAAATCCATTCTCAGATGAATGTCCAAAGTCTAGGGATGGCTACAAAGATCAAGTTAAGAGCGAGTAAGAAATATCCAAATGAAATTACTGAGCTTTACTTGTCAATTTGAATAAAAGCGTAGCACTCATGGTAATGCCTAAATCTTGCTGCTTTCTAGCCCGTATGTTGACTCTCGAGAAGTGGTATCCTCAAACACGCTATGCTCAAATCCTGAATTTAATCAAAATGGGCAGGGCAATTAAATTGATAGTGGGATGTATGTTGGCCATTTGATTCTTAGAAAGGGGTCATTTCCATTTTTAAGTGCAAAGATGAGGGGATCTCAGTGACTCCAAAGTTTCTGTTCTTTGCTGTCACTTTTATCGGCATTGCTGAGCACAGAAATCCTGCTTGGACTAACGTGTGCATCCTGTAAGCTGCTAGAATGCTGGCTGAAAGCAGTCTCTATCTCTGGCCTTATTATGCTACATTACAAATTACTCTGATGGCGTTCGGCTACTGCTCCCAGGCTCCTTTCCTCCCAACTGCCCTTATTGTTCACTTGGCCCCTTTCTCTGCCCCCAGCTGCCATGGAGCAGCTGCTGGCACCCTAAAGTTTTGGAAAGTACATTAAAGCCAGCGACCTCTGCAAGTGCAGTTAGGAAGGAGCAAACTACAAGGGAGCAGGCTTAAGCCAGCAACCTCTGTGGTTCCGTGGGAGCAGGCACAAGTAAGTGACCTCCATGGGAGCAGACGGAAGTCAGCGAAATCCATAGGACCAGACCCAAGAAAGCAACCTTGTTCAGAACAGGTCTGAGCCAGGGACATCCACAAGAGCAGGACTGAACCAGCAACCTCCCCACAAGCAGACTCGAGCCAGCCACCTCTGTGGGACTAGGCCCGAGCCAGCGATCCCCTCAAAATCAGGTGCCAGCCAGCAACCACCACGGGAGCAGGCCTGAGCAAGTGACATCTGTAAGAGCAGGCCCAAACGACCGCTGGAATTGCAAAGCAAATTCTGGGAGCAACAAGCAATCATCAGGAATGCCGAGTGACCTCCAGGTTGATTGGAATGGTGGCCACGACTCCACCAAGAGGAGCAACCATCTGAGCCTTGAATCCACTGGCACCTGGAAGAGTGATTCCCCAGAGACAGAAGACCTAACTACACCAACCACAGGAAAATATGGGTAGACAAGGTAAGAACACACTCAATACCACAAAGAGCAACACGATACCAGTAAAAACTAGTGGCTCTAAAACAGGAAGACTTGAACACTCAAATATAGATGAAACAGAAGAAAATGACAGAAAGAATACTTGAGGAGAATGTTTGAGGTCTTAAAGAGGAAATGAAAAATTCTCTCAAAGAAACGGAGGAAAAGGCTAACAAAAAATTGAAAGAAATCCCTTAAGGAAAACCAAAAAAAAAAAAAATTCAAAGAAATGATTCAAGACTCAAAAACCAAAATAGAGACAGTAAAGAAAACACAAACCAAAGAAATTCTAGAAAGAGAAGATATGTGAAAATGATCAGGAACCACAAATGCAAGCTTAAACAGCAGAATAAAAGAGGTGGAAGAAAGAATCTCAAGTACTGAAGATAAAATAGAGGAAATAGACTCATCAGTCAAAGAAAATGTTAAATCTAACAAAAGCTTAACACAAAATATTCAGAAAAGATGGGACACCATGAAAAGACCAAACCTAAGAATAATAGGGATAGAAGAAGGATAAGTAAATCCAACTTAAAAGCACAGAAAATATATGCAACAAAATTATAGAAAAAAAAAATTCCCAACCTAAAGAAAGATACGTGTATGAAGATACAAGAAAATTTCAGAACACCAAATTGACTGGATAAAATAAAAAGTCCCCTTGCCACATAATAATCAAAACACTAAACATACAGAATAAAGAAAAAATATTAAGAGCTGGAAAGGGAAAAGGCCAAGTAACATATAAAGGCAGTCCTATCAGAATTACACCTGACTTCTCAATGGAAACAATGAAAGACAGAAGGTCTTGGTCAAGCATCATGCAGACATTAAGAGACCATGAATGCCAGCCCAGACTACTATACCCAGCAAAACTTTCAATCACCATTGATGGACAAAACAAGATATTCCATGACAGAACCAGATTTAACCAATACCTAGCTACAAACCCAGTCCTATACAAAGTACTAGAAGGAAAACTCCAACTCAAAGAAGTAAACTCCATCCACAAAAACACAGACAATAGATGACCTCACAGCAGCAAATTCCAAAGAAGGGAAAAACACACACAATAACATCACCAACAATGAAAACTTAAATAGCAGGTACTAACAATCACTGGTCATTAATATCCCTTAATATAAATGGACTCAACTCACCTTTGAAAAGACACAGGCTAACAGATTGGATCTGAAAATAGATTCCATCCTTCTGCATACAAGAAACATACCTTAACCTCAAAAACAGACATCACCTCAGAGTAAATGGTTGGGCAAATATTTTCCAATCAAATAAACCTAAGAAACGAGTTGATGTAGCTATCCTAATATCTAACAAAATAGACTTCTAACTAAAATCAACAAAAGAGACAAGGAAGGGCATTTCATATTAGTTACAGAAAAAGTCCACCAAGAGGAAATCTTAATACTGAACATCTATGCCCCAAATACAAGGGAATCCTCAGGTGTAAAAGAAACACTAAGAAAGCTTAAATCACACATCAAACCACACACACTAATAGTGGGAGATATCAACACTCCACTCTTACCACCGGACAGGTCAGTCAAACAAAATGAACAGAGAAATAAGGGAACTAACAGATGTTATGACTCAAATGGACTTTACAGACATCTATAGACTATTCCATCCAAACAGAAAAGAATATACCTTCTCCTCAAACTTCATGGAACCTTCTCAAAAATTGACCACATATTAGGTAGCAAAGAAAACCTCAACACATACAAAAAAAATTTGGAATAACCCCATGTATCTTATCAGATCACCATGGCTTAAAATTAGAATTCAACAGCAATATGAATTCCAGAAATCCCACAAACACATGGAAATTAAATAATGCACACATGAATCACCAATGGGTCAAGGAAGAAATAAAGGAAAAAATTAAAAACCTTTTGAAATTCAATGAAAATGATCATACAACTTACCCAAATTTATGGGACACAATGAAAGCAGTGCTAAGAGAAAAGTTCATAGTACTAAATGCCTACATAACAAAGCTGGTAAAATCCCACACTGGTGAGTTCTTAGAACACCTGAGAACTCAAGTTTTTGATACTTTTTCACAGGCATATGAGTCTAAAGTAAATTAATGAATGAATTAACCTTTATCTTAATTTCCATAGCCATTAATTAATAAGATGCTAAAATCTGAGACTAGTTGATCCAGAATAGACTGATAATTTCAAAGACTAACAAAGCTGACCATTTCCACATACTGGCATATCAGATCCTCAATATACAACCTCTCAGCAAACTCCCAATATAGAAACAGGCAAAGAATTAGTTTTTCCTTAAAGCACTAGATGCAGAACCATTCACCAAAAGGCAAGAAAGTCACAAATTTTACAAAAACTTCTGTAAAATATTTTGTGTTCTTATTCTTTGAGATTTCCCTGAAATGTGTATTTTATATTTTAAAGAAGTGATTGTAAATGGTAATTTATCATGATTTTTTTAACAAGAAGATAATGTGTGCAAGATTGAGAACTGGTAGGGCTTGAAGAAATGTAGATGAAGAATGTTCAGACCATACTCTGTAAGATCTTTAGCTCTGCCTCTCGGGCTCTGTAAATGCCATAAAACAGCCACTATTTTCAGACATAGGTGTGTGTGTGTGTGTGTGTGTGTGTGCACATATTCTTCAGCGGCGTGCATAGAAGTGTTTATACATGTGTATGTACATGCATCTGAGGAGAAGAGAACAAGCCTGAGCATCATTTCTCAGCATCCATCTGGCATGTTTTGTGGCTAGATTTGATCTAGCCAAGTGTACTAGGATGGCTAGGGAAGGAGCTCCAGGGATCCTCCTGTCTCTGCATCCCCAGTGTTGGGTATACAAGTGTACATCACCACACCCAGTCTGTTTACTTTAATGTGGATTCTGAGAATCAAATTCAGATCCTCAGGCTTACACAGAAAGTACTTTCCTGGCTGAGCTTTTTCCCCAGCACCAGCCCCAGAAGCCTTTCCTTTCCTGCTTCTGCACTCAGGATTTGACTATACTAATTGACTCTACTAATTTTCCCATAATAATGGAAGCTTCAATAAGATCTTTTTGGATGTCAGATGGATTCAATGTTTTCTCAGAGGCCCTGATAGAAGAAAACATTAGTTCAGGAGTAGACTTGGCGAAGTTAAGTCTGGAGCTGGAGCCAGGGCTTCCAAGGAGCCAAGGTTGCCGTTTCTATGGCTCCAACTCTTCCCCCTGGCCTCACTCAGCTGTGTCTGGGATATCCTGTGTACTCCTTACCAACATTGTCTGGTTTCACTGCCTGCTCATCTTGACCATTTTCACCCTGTAAATTGTATCCCCCTGATGCTTGATAAACTTGGTTAGCATTAAGCCATCAACTGATGTAAGGTCCCAACTGAGTTCTGAGTCTTCTCATCTCTAATCCTCCTGCTCAACACCTTGCCATTCAAGACCCGTATTCCTGCAGATTCAGATAATACAATTTTCTTTATATTCAGATAATAGTGAGTCATGTAAGGAAATAAAAAATCTTCCTGACAACTCTCATCTCACTAAATGCATATCTAGAAAAGCAGACATTTCCCCTATAACCCCAATGTAAATTTGGAAAGAACTGTTATAAGGCCACCATATGTCTCTCACCTTCCTCTGGAAGCTTCTGATCCAGGGATGAGCTCACTCCCTCACAGTGCCTGGAAATCATAAAATAGAAAACCTGGCAGAGAAGAAGACAGAGCACAGTCAGCTGATCTAGCAGAGGCAATGAATCCTATTCTATCTCAGTGTCTAGACTAACAATTAGGTTAGGGCCCACAAAGTTGTGATTGTGTGGGAGGTATCACTCATGCCTTTGGAAACTCAGTGTATATTCCAAACACCCTTGACCACATGTGGCCCTTGTTACTGTGGGAGGATCCCACAGTCTTTCCAAATGACCCCCTGGCCTAGCAGTTCTCAGCAAAACCAAGAACTTGTCAAAAAAGAGCCTGTCTTCTTATCACAGAGGCATGCTTCTCGAGTCCTCAGTATCAGTCTGAAAAGGAATGCCATTTTTATGTAATTAATGTGTGACCCATTACATACTGCTTGACAAACTGTAAAGCAAGGTGAAGCCATGTATGTATCCACAGGCATCAAAATAAAGCCATCAATAATTATATGCAGGTTTCTGCGATCCACTTCCCAACATTCAGCTTTTTTATTTCAATGATGCTCAATTAGGTGTCTGATTTTGATTGATCATCAGTTTTTTAATTTGCATAATGAGAAATAAATATTAAAACCTAATACAAAAAACTCTATCCCACATTGTTATTCTCTGTGACCTACATGCTAGAGTCTAGATATATGTACACATATTTGTAAGTGTAGTGTGTATGTTGGTGTAGTGTGTGTATGAGTGTAGTGTGTGTGTATGGGGGGTGTGCTCACATGTGTGTGGGTGCACACACTTGCGAGCATGATACAGAGCCCTCTGGGGCCATTGGGTATCCTGCTCTATCTCTCCTGACCTTATTTCCTTGAGAAAGTATCTCTCACTGTTCCTGGAAATAAACTGGCAGCCATCAATTCCCACATATCTTCCTGCCTCTCTTTCCTCCATGCTAGAATTACAGAACTGTGTGACCACACTCAGCTTTTCACATGAGTGCTAGGATCTGAAGCCAGGTCCTTACAACCGGTTTCTCAACAAGCGCTCTTGACCGCTGAGTCATCTTTCCTGCACCACAAAAGTTCTTTTTACCCTCATTCTACTAATGAGAAGTCACACACTTATTGCCCTGATAACCCAAGGTTGTTCTCATAGTAGCAGAGAACACAAACTATATCTCCGCTGTCTGTGGGTGTCAACATCTTATGTAACAGAGTCACACAGGACTGGGGAGTTATCTTGATGTGTTCCTTTATCTCAGCTGTACTAAGACAGTGCTTTCAATTTTAGCCATTCAAGTGGGTGTGAAGGTGTCACAATGTGGTTTTAATCTACATTTTGTTACTCTATTTATAGCTATAATTTTACTTCTGTGTATTCTGTAGCCCCAAATGTATAACTACTGGTTTTGCCTTTAGCATCTTCTACCCTTGGAAGCTCATGAAACCATGAAATGACTTTCATGTTCTTCTTCTACTTTTAGAGTTTATTTATCTTTTCATGGAAATGAGTTTCCATGTAGTATCAGAGTTCTTATGACACAGGAATTCATTTCAGTGTTTCTAGATATTAAAATTCTTCTTGTAACTCTTTTTCTTTCACAAAAAAATATTCCTTCAAAATTTTCTATTCCTTCTTAATTTAAGAAGATATGTTTCATGTTTATATCTAAATTAACAAGATCCTTCCCAGGATTGTAAGGAGTTGCCCCCCTTATATTCTGGCTTGCCTTCCTTCTAGCATGCAATACACTCTTTTTATCCTGATGCATACTTTTCTAAAATAACATGCTCCCCCCTCCCTTTTTTTTTCTCTGACTGATTTTAAGATTTTTCCTTTACTGCTGGGCAGGAATTGATGCTGATATTCTTGCTTTTGTATTGCTTGTGCTTGAAACTCACTGAACTTTCATGTTAGTACATTTGCTGTTTTCATCAAATTTAACAATCATTTGTTAAAAATAACTTTTCCCACTTCTTCTCTAAAGCAAAGAGCATTTTCCTGGACTTTTTCAATATTTTCGCAGAAGATGGTGGCACTCTGACAGCTTGGTTTCCTCTCCTTCTCATTTGAGAGGTGTTGTGGGAGACAGAGTTCCACTCCAGATCATGTCTAGGTATTTTCTGTTTCTATATGCTCAAATTCAAAACTGTTTCCTCTTTCTCCACTCGTCACTGTTTGAGTTTCCTGTACCCGAGCACACTGAGCACATTTGTCACAACAGCTTTTCCCACTCTTGTTTGCCAAAGGCATCCCTCATCATTCCTGTCTCAGTCAGTCTCCACCTTCTAGTTTTAATGTTTGTGTCCCTATGAATCTCAGGTAATTTATTAATGGTCTATGGTTTATTATTGCCCTCTAGCTACAATTGTTTTGGATCTTACATATGTATAGATTTATACTTAGCTAAAGGAAGAGTCAACAGAATTTCTGCGGGTATCTACAATAATTTTCTCTGTTGCTAGCATCATTTCAATCTCATGAACTATAATATGTACCAAAAGGAACTCTTCATATATTCTTTTGATTTGGGTCATAGCCTCCAGAAAGACAGCAATAGCAGCCACCAAACAAATTTCGTTCTTTCTTTTTCAGGTTATCACTGTCCTGAACTAATATATACCTGACTAGCAAGACAGTTCAGTGGGGGAAAGCACTCTCTGTATAAGTCTAAAAACCTCAGATGGATTCCAGCGACTTACATGGTGAAAACAGAAAACCAACTACTAGTTTTCCTCTGATTACCATATCTCCATACACACGCTTTGGCTTGAGATCACCCTGACCCCAAGGTATGCCTCTCTCTCTCTCTCTCTCTCTCTCTCTCTCTCTCTCTCTCTCTTTCTCTCTCTCTGTGTGTGTGTGTGTGTGTGTGTGTGTGTGTGTGTGCAGGT